>NC_048598.1:20976785-21266785 GCF_003668045.3 Cricetulus griseus
GACAGAAGGTTAGGAGCCAAGCGGGCGAGTGGCGAGAGGAGAGAGGAGAACAAAGAGAGAAATGGTTGCCTCGTAGTATTAGCAGGATGGTTAAGAGACACCAGAAAAGATGGCTAATAAAGAAATGGCTCTGGTTCCACAACATGGAACTGAGAGTTCTCTGAAGATGACAAGATGCCTGTGTTTGGTCTTTATTGCTGTTGGGTTGCTTGAAGCTTCCAGGTCCACACCCCCCGAAACAGGTAGAACCTCATGGACTGAGGCTGAGACATTCTGGGTCATGACACTAAACCTCTGAAACTATAAGCACAAAGACCCTAATTAAATGCTTTCTAAGAGTTGTGTTGGTCATGGTGTCTGTTCACAGCAATAGGACAGAGATTAAGACATTCATTTAGGAAAAAAAAACCCACAAGCATATGTTTGTAGTTAAAGGGGACACTAAATTCATAGATATTATTTGATGCTCTGAAATGATGGTATATCCAGAAAAAAAAACAGGTTTGTTATAATAGCAAACTGATAAAATAGTTTAAAAAATGATTTCTAGGAGCTAGAGAGATGGTTCAGCAGTTAAGAGTATGTATTATTCTTGCAGAGGACCTGATTTGAGTGCAAAAGCCAAGTCAGATGGCTCACAATCACCTGCAGCTCCAGATCCATGGTATCTGACACCCTCTTCAGGCCTCAGCAGACAATATCTTTTTGTGCACAAACTCACACATAGAACTGTACATATGCACATAATTATAAATAAATCTTTAAAAATTCTTTCAAAAATCAAACTGAAGACATCTTTGTGATGTGATGTGATCTCTCTCTCTCTCTCTCTCTCTCTCTCTCTCTCTCTGTGTGTGTGTGTGTGTGTGTGTGTGTGTGTGTGTGTGCACATGTTGGTGTATTTGAAAGTGTAGGTGTGGGTGTGTACATACACAACAGGCATGTGGAGGTCAGAGGACAACTTTGAGAGCCTCTAACTGACCTGAACCTTTACTGTGTCACCCAGGTTAACTGGACCATGAACTTCCAGTGACTATCTGTCTCTGCTTCCAGTCTCACCACTGATGCCTCTCCCAGCTTTCCATGTGGTTTCTAGGGATCCACACTTAGGTTCTCATATTTGCAAGGCATGTGGTTTCCTGAGCTCTCTGCCAAGCTCAACACCTGCTTTAACTGAGAAAATAAGATAAAAATTCTACTTATTACTGTTTATATTATGCTATATTTAGACAACTGGCTATCTGGACACCAAAAATAATAATTTCTGGTACATGGTCACAAAGTTTCATTAGTGTTCTACTTTTATCATCTCTAGTACCTGGTTATTGCAATTTATTCTACGTCATATATAATTTCGTCTTATTTTAGTTAATTCTCTTGTAAATGAATTGCCTGTATGTTCACATTTTATGGCATTTAAAATCATTGGAATAATTAAATGATTCCTCTTGATATTTTTCTCTGAGACAGTAATCTTTCTATAATTATTGAGGCACTATGAAGCTCTGAAAACAAAACCAAACCAACCCCCAAACCCCAAACAACAACTACAAAAAGTCTACTGAATGGAAGATGCTTTTTTTCTGTCTTATTCTGATTTCTCCGAAAGCTTTTTTGTTTGTTTTCATTTTTTTAATAGTGAGCTCTCATAAACCGAGTGACTTGTATTTGTCACAGTTTTCAAGGACAGAAAAATTGAAGATCAAGTTTCTGGCTGGTTCAAGGTCTGATGTGAGCCTCCTTCCTCTTAAAATGTTCCTGTCACCGTGGAAGAATCATTGCAGAAGAGACAAGGCAGCTCTTCTGCACACACACACACACACACACACACACACACACACACACACACACTTTATTTTGTATATAGGTGTTTCGTCTAAATATGTGTCTATGCTCCGTGTTTCAGTTTGATGTCAATGGAGGTCAAAAAATGGTGTCAGAACCAATGAAAATAGAGTTACAGATGGTTGTTTGCTGGAAATGGAACCTGGTGTTCTGGAAGAGCAACATCCAGTTGACCACTTAACCATCTCTCCAGTCCCTCCAGGCTGTCTATTGAAAGGGCATAAATCTCGACCTCACCATCCACCCTGCTGCCAGGCCCCTTCCTCCAAACCTGGCAGATGCCTGTGCAGGCCATACCTATCAGAAGAATAGGAGAACGACTCACCTGCTAGCTGAACAGCCCCACTCCCTAGATCCAGCTCCCAAAGACCCATCCCTTTGCCCCTCTTCCTTCCCCACCACTATCTCCTTCATTGTTGTACCCCTACCACAACCCAAGCCTCTAAAAGCCAGAAGGGCCTGGACAGATGTCTTGCAGACTAAGAGACATGGACGCCAGCTCAGACTACTACTCAGCAAAACTTTCAATCACCATAGACAGAGAAAACAAGATAATTTATGACAAAAATCAAATTTAACCAATATCCATCCACAAATCCAGTTATACACAAGGTACTAGAAGGAAAACTCCAACCAAAGAAGGTTAACTATACCCATGAAAATACAGATAATAATCTCAAAGCAGAAAAACCCAAACAAGGGGAACACACACACACACACACACACACACACACACACACACACACACACACACACACCTGACAGAAGGATGATCATCAAAATATACAATGAACTCAAGAAGCTAGCCACCAAAACACCAAACAATGCAATTAAAAAGTGGAGTGCAGAACTAAATAGAGAATTCTCAACAGAGAAATCTAAAATGGCTGAAACCCTTGAGAAAGTGCTCAACATCCTTAGCCATCAGGGAAATGCAGCTCAAAACCACTCTGAGATACCATCTTACTCCTGTCAGAACAGTGAAAATCAGTAACATCAATGATAGTCTATGTTGGAGAGGATGTGGAGAAAAATGAACACTCCTCCTTTGCTGGTGAGTGGTATACATGGTATATACTCACTCATATATGATTTTTAGACATAGAGCAAAGGATTGCCAGTCTACAATCCACAATGCCAGAGGAGCTAGGAAACAAGAAGGACCCCAAGAGAAGATTGCATAGTTCCTCAAAGAAGGGGAGGGGGACAAGAATCCCTGAACAAAGTGGGAGCATGGCAGGGTGGAGAAAGAGGAGGTGGGAAGGGAAGAAGGGGAGGGGGGAGGAGAACAAGAGGACTGAGACAGGGGAGGTATAGAGGAGGAAAAGAAAGGAGATGCCTTGATAGAGGGAGACAGTACAGGTCTGGAGAGAGGTCTGGCACAGGGAAAATGTTAGGGGATCCACAGGGATGACCTCAACTAAAAATCCAAGCAGTGGTGAAGAAAATGCTATTGATGCCCTTCCCCTATAATGAGATTGATGTCTAACTTGGTTATCATTCTTAGAGCCTTCATCTAGTAGCTGTTCAAAGCAGAAAAGGCACCCACAGCTAAACACTGAACCATACTACTGGAATCCAGTTGTGGAGACGGAGGAGGGATGAGCAAAGGAACCAAGATGGTGCTGCAGAAACAGTTGACCTGACTAGTGAGAGCATGGAGACCTTAGTCATAAATCTTAGGAAACAGCATTGGACTGAACCAAGCCCTCTGAATGTGGGTGCCAGCTAGGAGGCCAGGGCAGTCTATGGGACCTCTAACAGTGGAGCCAGTCTTTATCTGAGAGCACAAATAGACTTGGGGAGCCCATTCCCTATGGAGGGAGCCCAGGTACAGCAAGAAGGCCTAGGCCCTTCCCCAAATGATATGACAGACTTTGAAGGTCCCTGGTGGAGGACCTCACTATCCCTGGGGAGGAGTTGGGGGATGGGTTGGGGGTGTTGGTGGGGAACCTGGGAGGATGGGATGGCAAGGGAATGGGGGGATAGATATGTAAATATGAATAGTAATTAAAGAATTTAAATTAAAAAGAGACCTCAGCATAAAATGAGATACACTGACCCTGATAGAAGAGAAAGTGGGGAATAGCTTTGAATGCATTGGTACAGGAGACAACTTTCTGATCAGAATACCAATAACACAAGTACCAAGTTTGACAAGTAATAAATGGGACCTCATGAAACTGAAATCTTCTGTAAGGCAAAGGACACCATCAATAGGCTATACCACTCCTTAGCGTATGCTTGTAGGGGTCTGACCTAGGTTCTCTGCATATATGTTATGGTTGAGTAGCTTGGTGCTCTTGTGGAATTCCTAACAGTGGGACTGGGTGTGTCTCTGATTCTTTTTCCTCTAATTGGGTTGTGTTGTCCAGCCTTGATGTGATGGTACGTGTCTGGTCTTATTGTAGCTTGTTATGCCATTGTTGTTGTCTCTGGGAGGTCTGTTCTTTTGTGAAGGAAGGCAAGGAGGGTGAATCTGGGGAGAGGGGAGGTGAGGGAGGGAGACTGAGGGGAGGGGAGAGGGGAAACTACAGTCAGGATGTAATATGTGACAGAAGAATAAAAAGAAAGGGCACAAATCTTGATTGAGAACAGTAATTTTCTTCCCTCTCAGGACATAGCTGCTTTCCAAAGGCCTTACACAATAACATCATCTTGGAGGTCATGAGTTCAACACATCAATTTTAAGGAAGTACCAGTATTCAGATCATAACTTTCTGAACTCTAAAAATCTATATATGAACATGTGAACCATATTTTCAGATTCTATATGTATTAAGTCTTCCACTCAAAATACATTTCTTATGCAGGTATTCTTATGATAAAACATTTATCAAATAAGTTGTACTTAATTATTGTTTTTTTGGTAATCTTGGCAAACAAATATGAAAAAAATTTTAATTGAATTTCTATGGAATATAAGGATTTGACTTGTAAATTCTTCACAGATATCAAAAGATACAGCACAGCTTAAGTCTTTAACTTTTGAGAGGAATGACTACACTTGATGGGAGATCAGTGTCTCATGTTCCTCATAGGGGTGAAGATGAATTTGGAGCTGTGTTTTTAAGCCACTAGAGAGCTATGGAAACAACAGCACACCATGATCTGTATGTAATTCCATGAACTGACAACCACCAGCTGTTTCCCCACTTTGTTGGGGATGAAGAGGAAAGACTGAGTTTATGCATAGGCTGAACATTTAACTTCTTTTGGTCAGGAAAGGGACAGGCGGAAAATAATGGAATCTCTCGAGTGCAGAAAGTTGTGAATATGAAATGGCGTCTAGTGTGCGCTAATTTTTTTCTCAATAGAACAGGAATGCGTGGAGGCTAGGGAGCTAGACTGATAAGAACTGGCAAGAGGCCAAATTAAAACAAATTTAGTTTTAAAGGCTTTAATTGGCTTTATTTGTGGTTCTCGATCCAGGCAGCCTTTTATTCAGAAAATAGAGTTACTGTTTCAGTGAGTTGGGCAGAAGTGGCTACTTTTATGAATACAGCATCTCCAAGGAAAGCACAAACCAAGAACAAGGAATAGATTTGTTCCTCAGCTTTCACCCAAAGTTGTATTCCCTAAAAGTTAGGACCAGAAGGCAGAGCGTCAGCAAGGTAACTGGTGAGGACTGGGTTACTGTATATTATTATTTTTTCCTTCTTGCTAAGTACTAAAGAAAACATAATTTTATTACCATGGCAACTGAACCTAGCTCTTCAGGGCTAGGGACACAGCTCGGTGGCCCAGATTGCCTAGCATATGTGAAATTGATCCCTAGTATCACCAAACTGGACAGATCAGAACACAAAACAAAAGCTGCCTATTTGGAAAATGTTGCTGTTCCTTCTGTCTGTCTCTCTTTCCTGATTTCTCAAACCAAGTAATAAGTTAGTTAGGGAGTTTGGCGTGAGTGACTCCATTTCTAATTTGTAGTTTCGTCTGTCAAGGGCAGAGCGGGGAGGTTGGGAACTTAATCCCAAATAATGGGGTCCTATTGTGAAATCACTGCTCAGTCCTGTAGTTCTGGGAGAGCCTTCCATGGCTACCTCTCCCTTAACTAATTTTCAGATTGTGTGGAATTCCAGACTGAAGCGGTGGGCTGGGTAAATTGACAGGTCTCTCAGATCTTAGGACAACAGATGTTTACCAGTATTTTAGTTAAAGGCTCAGGAGGACCACACCCAAGGAACCGGGTAAAATAAAGATTTTATTTTTATTAAGTCTTACTTAAATTGAAACTCAACCTGACTAAGCTGAATTCCTAATTACAATGAAGTGATCAGCCTCTTACAAGATCTGCCTGATAGAAAAAGGAAGTGGGTTGTCTGATAGAACAAAATATAGCTGGAAGCTTTGGCTTCATCTCTCTGTCTCTCTGTCTCTCTGTCTCTCTCTCTCTCTCTCTCTCTCTCTCTCTCTATATATATATATATATATAATATATATATATATAAAATATATATATACATATATATATATATATTATATATAATGCATTAAGTTTTAAAATGCCGTGCAGACAAAAGTGATTGATCAGAGTGACTATTTAGTGCCTGGTCCTAAAGGAAGCATCAGTATCACTTCCTCCAAGGATCAGGAAACATCACGGAAGAAGGGGTGGAATGAACATAGAAACTGGAAGGAGTAAGGGAAAAGGCTGGCAGGGCAGCTGCATGTTATAACTCACAGCAACTGTGATTACCTGCACGACATTTATTTTACTTTTAGCTGATCAAGCATGTGATACAGAACACTGGTTTTCATTCTCGTTGTCTCTGAACCCCGGTGGCAGAGAGGGCGATGGTGAATGCTCTCAATTTGCATTCTGTTTTCCACTTCAGAACTGTTAGCATGCTGTCCCAGAAGCAGGAAGCATTCTTGGGGCTCCAGCTTTCCCCAAAGACTTAAACGCAGATAATGACTGAGGGTGGAGGGAGAGACAATTTCTTTAGTGGTGGAGCTACTGGCACGGTGCACACACTGCTAGAAACAAATTCCCATCCATGCTCCTGTACACCTTAATTAAACTCCTAGGATCACACACACACACACACACACACACACAGAAATGAAAGTAGAAGTGGGGCCCAGCTGGGAAGAGGAAGTGAGACACGAAAGAGTAACTAGGATTGGACATGATCAAAACACACTAGGTACATATACAAGATGTCATAATGGAACCATTAGATGGATAATTAATATTTGCTAATAAAACATTTTCAATGTTATTAATAACTTAGAGGAGAAAGAGAAAGCAAGGGCTTGGGATGTATGTGGGTGGCACAGCACATGTCTAGCACACACAAGACCCTGGAATCAATTCACAGCCCTCATCCTCAGTGAGAGAGAGGGAGTCAGATGATGATGATGTAAAAGAATACCTTAATGATCTTGTCATGAGGGGAAAATATGAAAAGATAGAAAAGCATAAATGACAATGTAAAAATGGATATCTAAATCAAATTTGCCTTCTGCTTAATGAATGACAGCACAATGTTGAAAGAGGTGTCACAGTCGACTAATACTATCACAAAAGGAGAGTGAGAGCCTGTGTGTGCTCAAGAATAGAAAAGGTTATCTGGGGGAGAATCAGTTAACAGTATGTATAAATAATTCATAGAAGTAGAAAATAGAATGCAAATAAGCATTGGGAGCATTCACTATATCCTCCTCTGCCACCAGGGATCAGAGAAATGAAAATGAAAACAAGGGTTCTGCATCACATACTTGATCAGCTAAAAATAAAACAACCCCCCCAACCCCCCAGATACCATAGTACCCAGAGCTGGTGAGGAGGTGGGAAAAGAGGGGTCCTAATGTACTGAGAATGGGAGTATGCATTTTGCATAAGAACTACTAATTCACTACAGTAGTGAATTTGCATAATTAATTCTCCATAGAGCAATTCTACATTGGTGACCACTCAGAACACTTCTGTAGATACAAAGACATGGAAAGTTGATAGATATTCACAATAACCAGGAGTTAAAGAAACTTGAATATTAACAAGGAAATACACCACAAAATATGACATAGCCATAGGGGTATATATATATATATATATATATATAATATATATATATATATAGTTAGTAACAAGGTTGCTTCACATGTTAATCCCAGCTCCTGCTCCCTCCCCTCCTCCCCTGCTCCCCACCAACCCCTCCAAGTCCTCACCCCATCCCCCCTCTGCTCCCCAGGGAGGGTGAGGTCCTCCATGGGGGATCTCTAAAGTCTGTCATATCATCCCAGACAGGACCTAGGCCCTCCCCCATGTGTCCAGACTGAGAGAGCATCCCTCCATGTAGAATGGGCTCCCAAAGTCCATTCATGTGTCAGGGATAAATACTTGTCTACTACCCGAGGCCCCATAGATTGCCAAGGCCTCCTCACTGACACCCACATTCAGGGGCTCTGGATAAGTCCCATGCTGGCATCTCAGCCATCCGTCTGGGGTCCCTGAGCTCCCCCTTGTTCAGGTCATCTGTTTCTGTGGGTTTCACCAGCCTGGTCTTGACTCCTTTGCTCATCACTCCTCCCTCTCTGCAACTGGGTTCCAGGAGCTCAGTTAAGTGTTTAGCTGTGGGTGTCTGCCTCTGTTTCCATTAGCCACTGGGTGAAGGCTCTAGGATGGCATATAAGGTAATCATCAATCTCATTATCGAGTAAGGGCATTCGAGGTAGCCTCTCCACTATTGCTTAGATTGCCAGTTGGTTTCATCCTTGTAGATCTCTGGAAATCTCCCTGGTGCCATGTTTCTCTTTAAACCTATAATGTCTCCCTCTATTATGATATCTTTTATCTTGCTCTCCTCTATTCTTCCCCTGACTCAACCTTCCTGCTCCCCCATGTCCTCCTCTCCCCTCCTTTTCTCCCCCTCTCTTTTTCCTAGCTCCCTCTCCCCTTCCCCCATGCTCCCAATTTGGTCAGGATATCCTGTCCCCTTCCCCTTCTCTGGGGTACCATGCATGTCTCTCTTAAGGTCCTCCCTGTTTCCCAGACTCTCTGGCAACCCCCTGGTCCATGTCTAAAATCCATATATGAGTGAGTACATACCATGTTTGTCTTTTTGTGACTGGATTACCTCACTCAGGATGGTTTCTTCTAGTGCAACTTGAAAAGATCTAAAGAGTACAATGTTGAATAACAGACAAAAGGCCTGAGAAACAGAATGATGTATCTATTTTTATAACTTGAAACTGATTTTGAATATGTGCATGTATTGCAAACACATATAAATAAATGAATAAACAATGAACTAAAGGGCACAAATTTTGAGACAGTCAGGGACTGTCATGGTTTGCATCTGATTGTCCCATATAGGTTCATTCTAATGTTTGTTTCCCAGATGATAGTGCTGTTTTGGGAGGCTGCTGAACTTTAGGAAATGAGGCCAACCTGGCTGAATTAGGTCTCTAGGAATGAGCCCTTGAAGACTATACTCAGCCCCTAATTCCTGCCTCCTTCTTTGCTTCCTGATTCACTGTGATGCAAACAGTCTCCATTCACTGCATGCTCCTTCTGCCATCATCTGAGTTATTTTACCTTTCTTTCCTGCCATGATGGACTTAAACCCTCTGAAACTCTGTACCAAAATAAATATTTCTTCCTTTGCATTGCTTTTGGCAAATATGGTCACATGACATAAAAATAATGAATACAAAGATGACCATGGGGACAAGGTGTGGATAAACTCTCTGGCCTTAACTCATAACCTGTTACCTGTCAAAAATGTGCTCTGAGTTTCTCAATCACCATGGGAATAAAGGACAGATGCAATGCTGTGGACTTACTCCATAGTCTATTATCCACTGAAAGTATGGGGTGTGTTTCTATAATTTCCAACTCTTTCAATAATTTTATTGGCCACAAGAAGTTTGTGCCATAATAGTCTCCAAGAACAAACTGGTTGGTTCTTGGAAACACTACTAACAGTTAATTTTGGCTCACAGTTTGAAAGGATACAGTTGTCATAAAGAGAAATCATGACAGAGTTTATGGCAATAAGTTATGCAGCTGGGTTTCTCACATCTTGGTGGACAAGGAAGCAGGGAGCTTGGACCAGAAGCAGGCTTGACTTTGACTCTCCATCCTCCACAGTGACTTCCTTCTTCTAGTTAGAATCTATCTCTACATTCTACAATCTCCCCAAATATTGACACCATCTGGGGAATACATTTTCAAACATGTAGGCGACATTTCACACTTGAATCATGATATTCTGATCCACACCCCCCCACACTCACACACTTCTTATGTCCCTCTCATAATCCAAAATGTATTCAACTCAATTTCAAAAAGTCAGTTTCAACACTGTTCAAGAGTCCAAGGTCTGAAGTCTCTTCTGGAACTCAAGGCAATCTCTTAACTGTGCACCCTTGTAACATAATTTAAAAATTTTTTATTACGTAATTCTGACTTTTAATGGCAGAGTAAAATATTTCCACTCCAAAAGCAGAATAGAATGGAGATAACAGACCAAATCAGGACTGAAACACAACAGACGATGATGCTCCATGTCCAACATCTGGGGTTCCTGGTGGCAGTATCTGGACTCCAATGGGCTTGGATAGCCCCAGCTTTATAACTCTACTGCTGTAATACACATGGCTTCTCTCTTGGGCTGGCATCCCAAGATCATCTTTCCTCAAGTGGGTGTCTCATGTTCCTGGCATGAACAGTGGAGATCTATTGGAACTCATGCACGGTTCACCTTCACAGCTTCAGGCACAACCCACTCAGGAGTTCCACATAAGAAATCAAACCCTGTGACACACCAGTCTCAGCAATTTTCTTGAATCTTGGTGCAAGTCTTAATGATCCAATAACTCTTAACATTCTTCATGTTAGCCAGACCTATCACTATGTGGTAACCAGTGGCACATTCTAAATGTGGTTTAGTCCCCTTTTCATCATAGCTTAGTGACCTCTGAATGCCTGTGAGGCCAAACTTGGGTAAACATTTCCTTAGGTGGCTGTCTTGGAGTGGAACATTACTACTGTGGCATTGGTTTGGGCACTTTCCTTTTAAATTCAAGTTTTTCAAGCATGCTCTCACTGTTACACTATGAAGGTTTCAATGGGTGGAGACATGTCTAGTGCAGAGATCTAGGCTTCTCTCTATTTGTGCTCATCTGTTTACCAATTACTTCTGCTTTGTCGGCAACTTCAAACTTGCTTATGCTTCTTTTCTCACCAAACTGAGAAACTGTCACATCTTTTCTGCTGTACGCTCTCCTCGATCACACTACAATTCGGCCTAAGAGCTGAATTATCAACAGTAATAATGCCACAATTCAAATGCTATGCTGATTTGAAACTCTCTTTTTACTTTAGCCTCACTCAGATTTTCAGGACACTGGCAGAATGTAGTCATGTTCTTTGCCCGAATGTAACACTAATGGCCCTCAAGCTCAGTTCCCAATAGACTCCTTGTTTCCCTTCTGAAATTTAATGAGTTAGACTTCCCTATCTCTATTTTTTCCAGCATTGCCGGCTTCTGATTTTCTACCAGTTTTACTCATTAAACTTATCACAGCAACACCCCACTCTGTACCAGTTCCCCCTATTTTCCTTTCCCATTCCAGTCATAGAATATTACAGAAACAGTTTGAGATGAAAGAAGTTATTCAGGCTCATAGTTTGAGAAAGCACAGTCCATCAAGGTGGGAAAATCATGGCAGGGCTTATGGGGACAAAGCATATGACTGGAATGCCTCATTTTTTTTCTGGTGGTCTGGAAAGTATTGGTCTTGGGCTAGAAGCAAGGGTGGGTTATATTTCCTGAAGTCTGTCTTCAATGACTCACTTTAATCTAGCTAGTCTCTACTTCCTAAAGGTTCCAGGCCATGCTAAAATTGAGCACATTTTACATTTGAAATACAGTTCAATATTAAACAGTAAATTCTGAGAGACATTGGCAAGCAAAATGTGATTAAAAAATAAGGGATGATGAAAAGACTTGTAGGGAATCTGTACATGTAAGGATAGTTAAACAAACAGAGATACAATAGAATTCTAAGGGAAGAAAAGCCTTAGGAATTATCTTGTAAACTCTCTCACAAGTGCATTTTAAGAAGGGAAGACATGAAATTTGAGAAGCTCACAATAATTCATGACATTGAGTCACATAGCAATGACAATTATTGTCAAATATTTGAAAACTTGTCATGTGGAAGAGGAATTAGATTATTGTCAATAACTAGGGCAAGAGCAGGCAAACTCTAAGAAGTGTTATAACATATGGAACATGAGAAACTATTGTTGGGAGGAAGCCCAAAGAAAGGGTGGATGATGTTTGGACAGAGAACTTGACAGTGTTCAGTAGTTTTGTTGTTGCTCTAAGGTTAAGGCCTAAGAACCACCTCAGCTAACAACCTCAAGACATGAACTTATCTAGGAAATTTAAACAAACGTATCTTTAGCAACTGATGAGTGGGCACCAGAATAATCACTAATCCTGCTATGTCCACATCTTCAGTGTTCATACTAATGTTATCTGAAGGACACCAGATGTTTTTGGTTCTATATATTTAAAAAAAATCAATGAATTAGGAGTTCCTAGGGACAATTTTCTTGTTTCATTGTCCTGGAACAACAGTGATTATCTTAATAATTTAGATGAGACTTTTCTTAAGAATTTAGTATACATGGCAAAGAGAAAGAATAAATACCAGACTGGTAAAAGATGAGTTAACCCATTAGACAGTGTCAGTTTCAGGGAAAGAACATTAATTGATGCCTTCCTTACTCTTCCTGAGTTTGGAATTGATTTTGAAACAGAAGAATCACATAGGTAGAAAAAAAGTTCCAACTCCATTATTAATAAATATGTTTGTCAAATGAGACTTTAGGTGGCGGGACATGTGGTTGGCACACTCCACACCATGCCTGGCACTTAGAAACCTCTAGGTCAGTGTTCTCAGCCTATCAGTCATGACCCCTTTGGTCAAATGATGTTTTCTCAGGGGTAGCTTATCAGATATCCTGAATACCAGCTATTTACATTATGATTCATAACAGTAGCAAAATTACAGTTATGAAGTCACAACAAAAATCATTTTATGGCTGGGGGTCCCCATAACATGAGGAACTGTATCAAAGGGTCACGTATTAGGAAGGTTGAGAAGCACTGCTGTAGGTAAACACACAAGGTGATTCTTACACTGGATTGGAGAAAGTGAGGGGTAGAGTGGGAGAGAAGCCGAAGACTTCACTGAGATGAATGACTCTACCTCGGAAAACATGCCTATTTCGAGTCAGGGTTAGACTATGAAGAATGCTAAGATTCCATTGCTTATTTAAGTGATTGAGATTATCTGTCCTTGTGTGTGGGGGGGGGGGACAGACATTGACATCAGGTGTCTTCCTTGATTTCTGACCACTTTATTTACTGAGGCCACGCTCTCACTAAACTTAGAACTCCCCAGTTCAGCTCATATAGCTAGTTGGCTTACCCTGAGGATCCTTCTATCTCCCTGGTGTTGGGATTACAGGGAGGCCCCCATGCCCACCCAGCTATTTCATGGGAGTGCTAGGGGTCAGAATTCTGACCCTCATGATTGTGCAGGAAGCCTGCTTTTTCTACCGAGCCAACTCTCCAGGAAGGCTATGTCTTAAGATGTTCTCAAGCCAGATGTGGTGGTACATGCCTATAATCTCATACTCGGGAGCTTGTTCAAGGATATCTTGGACTGAACCCCCCCTCTCCCTCTCTTTCACATCTCCCTTCCTCCCTTCCCTCTCTCTCACACACATTCATAGTTTTTGTTCTATCTTTCTCTGTCTGACACTCTGTTAATAACTTTTTTATTTCTGAGACAGGGTCTCACGATTTAACCCTAGCTGTCTTGGAATTTGCTAATTAGGCCAGGTTGGTCTGCCTGCCTCTTCCTCCAGAGTGCCAGGATTAAAAGTGTATGCTATTACACCCAACTATTAAGACCTTCTTGATACCCCCCCACCCCAGTTGATATAAACTTCACTAAGCTAAAAGTAACTCAAAGACCAGCTTATTCCTGAGTTTTTTTCTCTCCCAAGGTTGGCAGTAAAGAGTTGTTCTGCTACTATGCCAGCCAGCAGAGTAATCCAGGAAGCCTCAGAAGCCACATTAAGTCAAATTTTCCAGCAGGCTGCCAGTAGGTTTTATGCAGAGATGGAAGAGCACAGCAAGAAAAACCAGATTTTTTTTTTTTTGAAGATTTTTTTTATTTGAATTAGAAACGAGATTGTTTTACATGACAATCCCAGTTCCCTTCTCCCTCACGTCCTCCTCTACTACCCCACCAACTAAAACCTTACCTATCACATATCCTTTGAGCTTTTAATTTGGTCAGTAGGTCCCGTCCTAGTAAGGGGTAGGGGCAATCTGGTACATGGAGGAAAGAATGCATGACCTTACCAGTCGCGAGCTGGAGCTGCCGATCTGTAGTCCAATGATACTGCTTTCTGCCTGTAGCCCCCTGTACCCATGCAGTCCGGTGACTCAGGGATCCGGGCGACCAATTCAGAACGGAATGTTGTGCCCTTATATCTACTAGGAAGGTGACCGGATGCCCCCCGACTTGCAGTGTTATCCTGGGCTCAGGGGGGGGGGGCTCCTGGCCCTGACTTCTCTAATCTTCTAGGTTCAGGAGGTCAGAGGTCCTTGGCCGTGGAGGCTTGGCCCGGGGGTTCTTAGGGCATTCTCTTGCCCAATGTCCTTTTTCTTTGCAGTAAGCACATTGGTCCCTGTCCAGGTGGGGCCCCCTTCTGTCATCCCTCTGTCTATTCTGTCTCTGGCCTGTCACTACTGTGGCCAATAGCCTGCTCATTTCTTTATTCCGCTTACGGTCTCTCGCAACCTCTTTTTCCTCTGCTTCCTGTCTTAGTCTTTCCTCTCTCTCCTGGGTTTCCTTCCTCCAGCGTTCTTCTCTTTCTGTCTGTGTTTCCCTCTTATTAAAAATACATTCTGCTTCCTTCAACAAATCTTGGAGTGTATATCCCTGTAGATTTTCTAGCCTTTGAAGCTTGTTTCTTATGTCCGGGGCTGACTGCCAAATAAAGGACATAGAAACGTTGGTGGCCTGACCTGGATCTTCCGGATTATAGGGAGTATACATCCTGTACGCTTCTTTTAATCACTCTAGAAAAGCGGCGGGCGATTCCTCCGCCCCCTGTATCACCTGCTTTACCTGGGCCAAATTAGTGGGTCTGCGTCCTGCCCCCCGGAGACCCGCTAGGAGCAACTGGCGATAGAGACGCAGATGGGTCCTACCTGCTTCAGTGGTAAAATCCCATTCAGGTCTTTCAAGAGGGCAAGCCGCATCAATTTCATTGGGCAGCTGGGTGGGCTGCCCGTTGGCTCCTGGGACATTCTTTCGTGCTTCTAGTAGCACGCACTGTTTCTCCTCCGAGGTTAAGAGGACCTGCAAAAGCTGCTGACAATCATCCCAGGTGGGTTGATGAGTCGTGAGGACCGACTTTATGAGAGATGTCAGCCTCACGGGGTCTGCAGAAAAAGAAGGATTATTATTTTTCCAGTTATAGAGGTCCGATGCTGAGAATGGCCAATACTGAGGTTGGCCATTTAGTCCAGTTTGGAGGGGCAAAGTGGTTGAATCTGGAACGGGCTGCTCCCTGCAACCTCTTAGTCGATAAGCCATTGGTGAAGGGTCAGGGGCCGCTTCCGCCAAGGCGGCGGCGGAGTCCGCTTCTGCCTCTGGTGGGGGCGGCGGTGGCGGATATGGCGGGGGCTCCTCAGTTAGTAGATCAACCAACAGGTCTTCTCCCGGGGGAAGTACCTTAGGTGTCTTCTTTTCTTCAGCCTTAGTGTCTTTCACCGAGGTAGGGTAAAGGTTGGTGTCCCGCGCGCTATGTTCTCGCCGGCAAGAAACACACAGGACATTCGGATCCTTCTGCAGGAAAGCTTTAATGCATCTTGAGAGAGAGAGAGAGCATAAGCTTACCAGAGCGGAGACCCCGAGCCAAGAATCCCATCCCCTAATAAAGGCTGGCAGCGGCCGCCTGGGACGTGTCACCCTATGAATGGCTTCAGCTCCTCAGGCCAAATGAGCCACGGGATAGGCAGAGATCAAAGGAATGGAAATTACCAAGCGCCTGCGAAATAATTTACATTCGGTGCCTGCAGGCACCATCATTGTAATGGAGAATGCAGGGACGGCTCCCTACAGGTTGGAATGGGAAGGGGGGTTGGGAGGGTTGGGAGGAGTTGGTGTCAAAGGAGTGGGAGGTGTAGGGGCCGAGGGAATGGGTTGGCTACAGCGGTTAGAGGGGGGAAGGAGAGAGGGGCCCTTGGGATGTAAGAAAGGACATACCCAGGGAGGGGGATCCTGAACCAAAGCCTCCCAAGTGACGATATAAGCCACTTGATCAGGATGCCCGTGTGGTCCAGGATCCATAGTCTTCTCTTTTACCTGAAATATAGTCTGGGGGTTAAAGGTACCATCCCGCGGCCAGCCCACGTCAAAGGTCGGCCATTCTGAAGAACAGAGAGTAATCCATTTGCGTTTACGCACATCAACAGATTGATTATGGGCATACTCCTGTACATCTCTCCAGTGCGAGAGTGTTAGGGACAAAGGAGTGGTGACAGTTTGCCCCATAGTTTCTAGACCTAGGAGGACACAAATGATAGTTACAAGATAAAGACCGAATAACACAGAACAGGCTTTCGCGGCGCGGTTTCGGCACAAGGTCGAAAGTAAAATTTGAGAGGGGGTCGAAGAAGGGGGCCCCCCTTCCTCGTCCCCGGTAAGGATTACAAATCCCTCAAGCCGAGGGCCTTCTCCAAAGAGACTGGGAAAATGTCCAGTCATAGATCTAAGTTCAAAGACAAAAGTACAAATCCTTCACGCCGAGGGCTTCAATCGCTACCAGGACGTCTCCTGGAGCCGCGGTCGGGAGTCTGAACTCGTCAGTTCCTCCTTGGAGCCGCCAAATACAAATGTACGCAGCTGTGTACTACAAACGCAAGCGCAATTCATAAGACGGATTCAGACAGACAGGCAAGACAAGACAAGACAAGACAGTGGATCCGCACAACACTTACCTCCCAAACGTGGGTCGGTGGTCCCTGGGCGGGGGTCTCTATCCCGGACGAGCCCCCAAATGAAAGAACCCCGAAGAGGTACTTTCGTAGAAGGAGACCTGTACCCAAGAATCAGCGAGACCACGAACTTGGATGCAAATAGCAAGAGGCTTTATTGGATACACGGGTACCCGGGGCGACTTAGCTTCTGTGAGGCCAAGCGCGCCGAGCCAAGGGAGAGGGGTCCTTATATAGCAAAAAGCACAAACGAGAAGCAGGGATTCTATTGGATAATTCAAATGAGGCGCAGTACAGAGCTATTCCCATTGGTCAATGTATATGAGGCGCTACTCAGGGTTATTCAAATGAGGTGAAGTATAGAGTCATTCAAATGAGGTGAAATACAGAGTTATTTCTATTGGATGGTTCAAATGAGGCACAGAGCCATTCCAGACCAGCATATTCTCAAGGTCTGGTGTCTGGTACAACAGACTCAATTCCCCCCTCCGCGTCCAAATGGCTGACCTTGGGGGTGGAGACCTTGGGACTGAGTGTTCCCCACCGGGAGGGGGCATGGGGGCGGGGCCCCGGACCGGCTCACCTGGTGCTCGCCCTCGGGCCTCCTCGCGGGCTCCTCGCTCGGTCCCAGCCCCGGGGCGCGGTGCCAGGTGGGCGGGCAGGGGGCACGGGGGCCCCGCTGGGGTGGACCAGCTTTGGAGGGAACCTGCGGCCAGCTGGGCGTGCGGCGGCGGGGGAAGTGGAGGCCGGCGGGGGTGGGGATCGGGAAGGCGCAGGAGCGGAGGCATCTGCCGCGCGCCCCATCAGCCGCCGACCGGAGGAGGAGGCAAACTTGAGAAAGAGAGGGCTAAGGGGCAGGGGTCTTTCATTGTCAGTCATCAATCTCATTATCAGGGGAGGGCATTTAATGTAGCCTCTCCTCTGTTGCTTAGATTGTTAGCTGGTGTCATCTTTGTAGATCTCCAGACATTTCCCTAGCGCCTGATTTCTCTGTAAACATAAAATGTCTCCCTCTATTATGGTATCTCCATTCTTGTTTTCTTCTATTCTTCCCTTGACTCAACCTTTCTGCTCCTTCATGTCCTCCGCAACCCTCCTCTTCTCCCCTTCTCATTCTCCTAGCTCCCTCCCTCCTCTTCCTGTGCTCCCAATTTGCTCAGGAGATCTTGTCCCTTTCCCCTTCTCCAGGGGACCATGTATGTCTCTCTTAGGGTCCTCCTTGTTTACTAGCTTCTCTGGCAGTGTGGATTGTAGGCTGGTAATCCTTTACTCTATGTATAAAATCCGCATATGAGTGAGTACATACCATGTTTGTCTTTTTGTAACTGGGTTACCTGTGGGGGACAGGGTCCCAGGTTCTGGCCACCATAACAGTGGTGGGCCAGGAAACTCCGGACCACTATTGTATTGTTAATGTCAGCAGGAGTACTTTTGTTTACCATGGCCTGAGGGTAATATGCCTCTTATTTGCATCTGTATGTGCCTAAACATCTGAATAGGCCCTCACCTGGGTGGAGGGCTAGAGATAGGTGAGTAACATATGAGGACAGAAGGTGAGGAGCGAAGGGGCGAGAGCAGGAGAGAGCATCGAGGGGACAAAGAGAGAAATGGTTGCCTCGCAGTATGAACAGGATGGTTATGAGACACCAGAGAAGATGGCTAATAAACAAATAGCTCCCAGTTGCACAACATGGAACTGAGAGCTCTCTGAAGATGACAAGATGCCTGAGTTTGGTCTTTATCGCCGTTGGGTTCCTAGAAGCTTCCAGGTCCACACACCCCCAAACAGGTAGAACCTCATGGCTGTCGTAGGTTAAAGTTGAGACAAGCCGGGTCACGACAGTTACCTCACTCAGAGTGGTTTCTTCGAGTTCCATCCATTTTCCTGCAAATTTCAAGATTCCATTGTTTTTTTTTTTTTTTTTTTTTTTTTTTCTGCTGAGTAGTACTCCATTGTGTAAATGTACCACATTTTCTCTATCCATTCTTCGGATGAGGGGCATCTAGGTTGCTTCCAGTTTCTGGCTATTACAAATAGTGCTGCTATGAACATCGTTGAACAAATGCCCTTGTTGTATGAATGTGCTTCTTTTGGGTGTATGTCTAAGAGTGGAATTTCTGGATATTGTGGTAGACTGATTCCCATTTTCTTGAGGAGTCGCCATACTGATTTCCAAAGTGGCTGTACAAGTTGGCACTCCCACCAGCAGTGGAGAAGTGTTTCCCTTTCTCCGCATCCTCTCCAGCATAAACTGTCATTGGTGTTTTTGATTTTGGCCATCCTGACAGGAGTAAGATGGTATCTCAGAGTTGTTTTGATTTGCATTTCCCTGATGGCTAAGGATGTTTGTAAAGGGCCATGGGCCCAAAGCTATGCTGTTTAAAGCCCACTTTTTGTAAGCTTTTTATGACCTTTAAAGTTTGCGGCTTAAAGCCCAACCCCGTGAGCCTCATGTGACCCCATAATTATGTTTGGCCAAGTGGGACTGCTAACGACTGCTGTTCTGAGAAAAGACCGTGGGGCCTTTCTGCCTGCTGTTTCGAAGAATGTTCCAGCCCCAGCAAATACCAGATGTTCATTCCTGCTATTCCCCCCCCCGCCCCCGCTTGCCTAACTTCCTCATTGCAGGGCTATATAAGCCCACTCTAAGCCCCAATAAATCAAGACCTTGACATTGCATAGATGGACTCTGGTCCTTTTTCTTGCGCTGCAGGGTCTCCTTCCTTTCTTTCGCCCATGACTCTTTCAGGCAGCCCCCCTTCGGAACCCTGAATGACTGGACCCGAGACGGTCAAGTGGCGCCTGACCAGGGGACCTGAAGTACGGTTAAGCTGTCGGATGTCGGAAAGACAGCCCGGGACAAAGAGGATCCTGCAGACAGCCAGACTCGAGCTCTCTCCAGGTGGAGGTAAGGTACCAATCATTGCTGTCCAAATGCCATGGGTACTTTCATTAGTAAGGAGTTGCAATTTATAAGAAAACTCAAGACTATTTAGGGAGAAAGGAGTAAGAGTTAAAAAGGAGAAGATAAAAAGAAATGAGTCAAAAAGAAAAATTTAGTTCATTTTTTTCTGTTTTATTGATAAAGCTTGTCTATGGTTGATTTTAATGGGACCAGACATAGCTCCCCAGACCTGGGAAAAGGTTGGGAGAGTTACTTTGCCCACAGCGGGGGACTTGCAAGCCGCCCACAGCGAAAAATGCTGCTGGCAGCATTTCTTAGAGGCGGTCAAGCTTGGGGGCTGCAACTTACAGCCTTGGGAGATGCCGCCATGGTTGATGGCTAATTAATGTATATAAATGCTATTGATACAGCCAGACAGAAACTGTTTTTGAGACTTATAGAAAAGGCAACATATTTAAGCTTAGAATTGTTCAAATTTTGGATGCTCATAATTCAATGATTGACTATAGCTAATATGTTAAAAATTTCAATTAGGGATTTTTCTTTTCAATAAGCTGATCATAACCTAGGCAAAAGGAGAAATATGAGACATATGCAAGTTATGAATGAACGGTGTGGCCACACTTGGATGCATGATGTGATTGTGAATTTATGAATGCGGATGAATGGAAATACCTAAATTGCCTTGGATATGAGTAGAGATATTTACATTGCCTCAGATATTGTTTAAAAAATATCAAAATCACTTTAATATGGTCAAAAAGAGCATCCAGTCAGTCAGTCAGTCAATGTCTTAACAGGGGAAATTATGATTTGAGCCCTAGGATACAGGCAATGTAAAAGTTAGTAAAAAGCCTATATAGCATTAGCTTAGAGACATGAGAAATCTATGGATGATTCTGTAAAATTTGGCAGATGAGAGGATACAGATCTTCCTAGATTTTTTTGGTTAAAAAAGGACACCTAGAAAATAAAGGTTGATGCATGATTTTGAGAAGGGTTTGTGAGAAGCCTCAAGAAAGAGCCAACCTGTTAGATTCACAGCTTGGCAGGTCAGCTAACATGTAAATGAGATCTTATCAGCTTGTCAGCCTCGAAGGTTAGATTAGAAAAGGCTACTCAAAAACTCTAAATAAATCTAGAGAATTGTTAAAGACATATGTTATATTCTAAAGAAATTAAGGCTTAATAGATAACAATTGGAAAAGATACTTTAAAAATCTTTAAATGAGTTTTTTAGAAATTGTTATAAAATATTCATTGGTTAAGTACCTTTTTTTGGGACATTTAATGATGATTTAAATCCTTTAAGTAAAATTCTATAAGGAGATAATGATCCAGATATACCCAAACAGCTAACTAGAAAGGTAGACAAGTTCTATAATTAGAAAAGGCGATTCAGCATCATCATATACAAAACCATGGGAAGCTTATGTACTCCCCACAAAGCATTGTCCGATTTCTGGTTTATGGCAGAAGGAACCATTACTATGGTTGCGCCTACCTGTATTACCAGCCTAAATATTTTAAACCCTTATTTTAAAGCATTAGCCTACATGATACAGAAATGCCATATAGATTCTAAGAAGTATTTTAGGAGAAAATCAAGTATGATACATATCTCCTACTCTAAGCAACAGTTTAATTGGTTGATTCAGAACAATAAGTCATAGTCCATGGATTGCCTTTGCTCAATTTTCAGGAAGAATTGATAATCAATTTCTAGCTCATGGACTGTTACAATTTGCACTATGCATCCTTTTGTATTTCCAAAATTGTAAAAAGCAGTCCTTTAAAAATATACTATGTTAATTTTTTACCAATGGTTCTATTGGGAGAGTCACTTACATAGGTTATTAATAGAAATAAATAGATAGAGCAGACAGCTCTGACTTCAGCCCAAATAATCAAATTACGAGCTGTTGCAACGGCTTTTCAGATCCTGGTAAATAATCTGTTTAAATTTACATATTAACAGTCACTATGTATTAAAGGATCTTATGGTAATAGAGACAATTCCATACATAGGATCCAATATTAGATTGATTTAAGCAAATTCAAAATATTATTCACCAAAGAATTATCATGTTTATGGGTCACACGGGGGAACCTATTAAATAGGCCTTTCCTTAATTACTGGCCAAATGAAATGAATTAACTGATTAGCAAAATTGGTTGATTTGCCTCAAATAGAAAAAGCTCGACAGGCTTGTAACTTTTCTTCATCATAATAGCAAGTCTAAGTAAGAAATTTGGCTTAACCAGAGAGACTGTTGGTCAAATCATCAAACAATGTGGAATATGTCCACAATATGGCTATGGCTAATTAAGGGTGAATCCTCAAGGCCTGCTCCCCAACCATTTATGGAGAATGGATGTGACTCACATTACAGAGTTTGGCAAGTTAAAAATGTGCCACTCCACAAACAGGAGAAGCCACCAGGCATGTTTTAAGTCACTGTTTAAGATGTTTTGCTTATATGGGAGTGTCAAAAGTTATAAAAACAGATAATGGGTCTGGATATACTAGCAAAGCTTTCCAGCAATTTTGTGCTTAATTCCTGAGACCAGTGCTACCGGAACAGCCCGTGTGGCCTAGTCCCGCCCAGTGTGCGAGGACCTGCTTGCTGAGCCCGTAGCAGCGGGCACGGCTGGGCCTTTGGGCCTTTGGGGACACAGCATGCTGCTGACTTGGGGGAGTGAAATGCCTGCCTCCAAGCTTCTGTAGCAGCAGTGAGACATGAGGCGAGCCCACAGCTCGGGCAGCGGCGGCTCCTGAGCCTGCGGAACGCACGGGCCAGGCGCTGTGGAGCACACCTGTAGTCCCAGCTACTTGGGAGGCTGAGACAGGAGGATCGCTTGAGTCCAGGAGTTCTGGGCTGTAATGCGCTATGTCCGCACTAAGTTCAGCATCAATATGGTGACCTCCAGAGATCGGGCGGCCACCAGGTTGCCTAAGGAGGAGGAGTTCTATACCATGCATTGTCTGCTAAATTTCCTCATGTATGATGCTACAGAAAAATCAGCCTCGGATTGCCTCTGGCATCCATGAATGGCTCAAAATTATGCTCAAGCCTTATGGAAAGATCCCCTAACTTACAAATGGCATGGACAAGATCCGGTCCTCATTTGGGGAAAAGGACATGCATGGATTTTTGATACTCAGGCCAATAATGCTAGATGGTTGCCTAAATGCCTTTTAAAACTATATAATCCACCCAGGGGAAGCCCCTGAGAAGCTTTCTAATTCTGCTTAATTTTAGATAAAGGATGCTATCTTTCTGGCTACTTGGGCGTTTATCACCTTGATTGGTGTTGCCGCTGGAAGCCCTTATCAGATCTACAAATACACCTGGATGATCCTCAACTGAGCCAGTGATGCTGCCAATGCTTCCACAACTATTGCAACCACCCCCTCCTATTCCCCCCTGATAGTTGACTTATGTGCTTTAGCCTTAGGGGCCTCTCCAGACTAGGGAACCCCTGACCATTTTCCCCCAGGACCTCCCTCCTCCGATGACCTTATTCTCTTCTTAATTAACCCTACTGTTCAGGCCCCTCATCAAGCCAGCCACTCCCTTATAGAGGACAGTTGGGTCTGCTATTCTTCCACCCCTCCCCTTTATCAGGGAATTGCAGGCATTTAATTCCTACCTTGCCTGTTCTACTAGATTGACTATTTAAATTGTCACCTCTACCTTTTCAAAAACTAACCAGATTCATTAAGTCTCAGACTGATGCCATCCTCGAAAAACTGGTTTTGATCCACTACCATTGCCTAGAGGCATTAGATTCTGAGCTGCCTGACGACTATAAAAACCCCCACAGTCCTAAAGGACTGGAATTCTTAGGCCTTAAAATCCATGGTAAATGCTTCTGCTTTAGCCTTACAGTTCCTTAATAATTCTCGTTATCAGGAATGCTGGATTTGCTTTTCCCCTCAGCCGCCCTTCTATGAGGGCATGCTGACTTTTGAAAATCTTATCTTCACTAATGAGACTTCCTCACTAGGATGGCATTCCGTGAACCAGGAGGGCGTGACCTTAAGCCAGGTCTCAGGCAAAGGCCTCTGTATTAGAGGACCGGAACTTCGTTTCCCAGAACCCTTACAGCCAATATGCAACCAAACTATCATTATTAGCCAGTCATCTACATATATAGCTGCACCTGATGGAACTTGCTTTGCTTGCTCTCTGGGACTCACCACCTTTATTTCCACCTTTCAGTTTCTAGAGAGTAAAGATGATTGCGTTTTGGTACAGTTGTTGCCCCGCCTAACGGTACATGCCCCGGAGGAGCTGCTCCCTAGTTGGGAGGAAAGGCCCCCGTCACAAGAGAGAGCCCATTACAGCCATCACCTTAGCTGTCCTGCTGGGCTTAGGGGCAGCTGGAGCCGGGACAGGATTAGCTTCCCTGATAACTTCCAAACAGCAATATGCACAACTGTCTATGGCAGTGGACATAGATATAAAGGAATTACACACAGGATTACAAAACTTAAAAGACTTATTTGTCTCTCTGTCTGAGGTGGTGTTGCAAAGTAGGAGAGGTCTTGACCTGGTCTTTCTTAAAGAATTCGGCCTCTGTGCAGCTCTTAAAGAGGAATGCTGTTTTTACAAAGATAAAACTGGGTTAGTACAAGATAGTATAGAAAAAAAGAAAGAAAAATCTAGAGGATAGAAAGAAACAAAGAGAACAACAAGAGTCCTGGTATAAAAATTGGTTTTCAACCTCCCCCTGGCTTTCTACTTTGCTACCGTCCCTCCTGGGACCACTTGAGTTTTTTGTATATTTTGGAGATCAGCCCTCTGTCAAATGTGGGGTTGGTGAATATCTTTTCCCAGTCTGTGGGCTGCTGTTTTGTCTTGCTGACTGTGTCCTTTGCCTTACAGAAGCTTCTCAGTTTCAGGAGGTCCCATTTAACAATTGTTGATCTCAGTGTCTGTGCTACTGGTGTTATGTTCAGGAAGTGGTCTCCTGTACCAAATAATTCAAAGGTATTTCCCAGTTTGTCTTCTAATAGGTTCAGTGTGGCTGGATTTATGTTGAGGTCTTTGATCCATTTTCACTTAAGTTTTGTGCATGGCGATAGGATTGGGTCTATCTGCAGTCTTCTACATGTCCGCATCCAGGAAAAACAAGAATTTTAAAATCACATTGCCCCTCTTCTGACCTCTCTTGGAGGTAGTTGCAGGATCCTCTTACCCTGAGTCACACACACACACATTGGCAAAAACTTCTAGGTGGAGACATTTGTTAATTATAAATAAAATGGAATAACTGAAGAAATGTCGAGAATAGGAATAATGAAGAAATGTTTTTAAATATTCAAAGAATTTAAAGATGGGAGGAGGATTGATTTTATTCCAGTCTAAACAGAAGAACGGGGTAGATGCAGGCTTAGCAGGCTGCGGATGTGACGATGCACAAGTATAGAAGCCGCTTCCTACCCATGCTTCCCAGCTCATTCCTCCATTGCCCTCAGTATTTCCAAAGGGACTAGGATACTGTTGGGGGTTGTGGCCCCAGAAGCAGGCCCAGCTCTATGACCTTCTGCCCTGCCCACCAGTTCCCCTTTCTCTGTAGAGAGCAGTCTGCATGCTCCGCCTTGACAGCAGTTTTCCCTGAGCTAAGGCAGAATGACCACGGAGCAGCTGACCACCGTCCCGAGTTGCAGAGCTGACCATGCACAACAGCTACCACCTTCACAGTCTAATAAGCAACTTATCCCTGCTAGTAAAAGAAATCACTCCCATAAACTTTACATGTTATAATACAGAATTCTCTACCATTAAAAACAAAACAAAACAAACTTTTGCTATCTGACCACATACTGCGTATGCTTAGAAGTGCTCCCACATGTCTACATGGGACATTGAGTCTTTCCTATCTAAATGCATGTAAGTTTTCCCACTTTCTTTGTTTCAGAAGACCATTGATTTGAGAACACCTCCATTGTTCTCTTTGTTTGGCAAAACTGTCTCCACTCTTTTTTTTTTTTTTTAATCTGACTTATTTATGTTGTGTACATTGGTGTTTTGCCTGCATGGATGGATGTCTGTGTGATGGTGTCTCATCCCCTGCAAATGGAGTTAAAGACAGTTGTGAACTGCTGTATGTGTGCTGGGGATTGAACCTGGGTCCTCTGGAAGAGCACCCAGTGCTCTTAACCTCTCAGCTATTTCTCCAGTCCCGTCTTCACTCTTTTATCTTCCATTTGTGCTTGTTGGCTTTGCCCTCACCATCAGCTGAGCTCATTGATTTCGGTACACATCAGTGATGGACTCAGGGCTACTGGAGTGTGAATGTCTCCTCTCCCCCAGAGGCAATGATGTCAGGGATGTGGTAGAGAAGACTGAGGAATTTGATCTGGGCACAGACTTCACTGACTGCCCCCTATAATCGCTTCAAACCCTGACTATCTTCACTTATGTAAAGCAAAATGTTTGATTTATGAGGCTGGAAGATCTTTGAGGCAAAACAAGTAAATAAAAGCAAGAAATTTGACCCACCAATCTCTCTTGATTTTTAAGTCTCTTGTTTCATTTCCTCCTCTTCCAAATCATGTCACACAATCCTGATCTCTTTATGATCTGTGACCATGTCAGTGTTCTTTGGCAGTTTCTGTTATGGGTGACTTTTTTTGTCTTCTTTAGAATTTTCCTTCTTTTCTGTGATTCCAAGTGACTTTATAATGATGGGATGTCAAATAGTGGTTCTATTCTTGACCTAAGTTGCAGAATCTCATTTTTGGTCATTTCATTAAATTTCTCTGCGTTCCCATAGTCAGACCAAACTTCTCACATAAAATAATCTTATCTACTTGACTTCCGAAGTCTGAGTTGAGTGGACCTCCCATCTGCTTAGTTGGGTCCTGTAATTATGGTCTTTGTGTTAACATTATCAGCATCCACTTTTATTTTCCACTGGGTCCCAACAATGTATTGAACTCCTTGTAATCACCCATTTATGTAGTTCAGAACACGGTTTTGCTCAAGCAACTGCATATACAACAGTGGCCCCATAAGATTACTGTAGGGCTGAAAAATTCCTATTTATAGTAGCACAATGCATTACTCAGACATTTGCAGTGATCTTGGTGCAACTAAACTAACCACTTTGTCAGTTCTATAGAACATATATGCCTATGCAGCTCACAACAGCTGATAATAACTTCGTTGCTAACCAATGTATTTATATATTATAATTTTTGTTCATTGTTCTATTGTTTTTGCCTTACCCTTGTTAAGCAGTTTTGTTATCAACAGTCAAGCAGCATGCAGAGCACAGCAACAGACACTCATCTATCTTGTGCCATGTTTCAGACCAGTGCATCATTTTTCTCTTGTGTTTGATCTATTCTATTGTTTTCTTAAGTATGGACTGAGGAACAATAAGCTAATACACATACATACCATAGAAATGTAGTCAGCTCTACCATTTAGGCTTGTGAAAGCATATTTTAAGATCGCTGAACAATGGTAAAATTGCCTAGTTATTCATTTCTAAGAAATTATCCTCATTGTTAAATGCCATGGGACTATTTTATTTTCTGTGCTCAATGTAGCTCCATTGCTGGGGTTCAAATTCAGAGCTTCATAGGCCGTGCTGTACTTTGAATAGGATCTTCACTCATAGAGCTACTGACACCTAGTGGATAGAGCACAAGGATGCTGTTAAGTGAGCAGAACAACCCATCATGACAAGTTCTAACCCACAGCAGGAACTTAGAAACTGTACGTTAATGAATGAATCATTGAGTACAAGTAGGATTCTTCAGTGAAATGACTTACTGCAGTTAACCATGCTTAGACCTTGTCACTAACCCATATTAAGCCTTCTCATCTGCTTCCTCTAGCTTGTAAGTGTTTTGAGCTGAGGTGAACTTAGTTATACTTTTGGCAAGTGCATAACTTAGGCCACAACCTTCAGATGTAGAGGAGAGCCAATGGTGGAGCCAATGGCGTGGATTAGATGATTTTTGTCACACTACCCTCGTGTGGACAATGTGTAGAACTTGTTTTGAGTTTTGATCTCTCTCTCTCTCTCTCTCTCTCTCTCTCTCTCTCTCTCTCTCTCTCTTTCTGTGTGTGTGTGTGTGTGTGTGTGTGTGTGTGTGTGTGTGTGTGTGTTTTAAGGCATCTGAAGAACCTTGGAGTGTATGATGGCTATTCTTGGTGTCAACTTGACTACATCTGGAACTAAAACCTTCATATGGAGGGCATATCTGTGAGGGATTTTTTTGCTTAATTTTAAGTAGGAAAATTTACTTCTTTTATTTTTTTAATTAATTAATTTATTTTACATACAACCACAGTTTCCCCTACTCTCATCCTGTTCCCTCCCCCATCTCCTTCTATTCCCCCCATCCACCCCTCCTCTATCTCCATTCAGAAGGGCTAAGGCCTCCCATTGGAGTCAACAAAGCATGACATATCAAGTTGAGGCAGGACCAAGTTCCTTTCCCTTGCATCAAGACTGGGCAAGGCATCCTACCATATGGAATATGTTCCAAAAGAGCCAGTTCTTGTGTCAGGAACAAGTTCTGGTCCTACTGCTAGGGACCCCACAAAAGATCAAGCTACACAATTGTCACCCACATGCAGAGGGCCTAGGTTGATCCAATGCCAGTTCCCTAGCTAGCTATTGGTCCAGAGTCTGTGAGCTTTCCCAAGTTCAGGTCAGCTGTCTCTGTGGGTTTCCCCATCATGGTCTTGACCCCCCTTGCTCATATAATCCCTCCTCTCTCTCTTCAACTGGACTCTTGGAGTTCAGCCCAGGGCTTGGCTATGGATCTTTATATCTGCTTCCACCAAATACTGGATGAAGGCTCTGTGATGACAATTATGGTAGTCACCAATCTGATTACAGGGGAAGGCCAGTTCAGGTACCCTCCCCACTATTGTTATGAGTCTTAGCTGGGGTCATCCTTGTGGTTCCTGGGAGTTTTTCTGGCACCAGTTTTCTCCCTAACCCCATAATGGCCCCCTCTATCAAGTATTTCTTTCATGACTCCCCCTCCTCCATCCCATTCGCGCCTTGAACACCCTGATCTCTCATGTTCCTACCCACCATCCCCTCCCCTCCACCCCCGCCCAGCCCCTAGTTTACCCAGGAGATCTCATCTACTTCTCCCTCCCAGGGTGATCCATGCATCCCTCTTAGGGGCCTTCTTGTTACCTAGCTTCTCTGGGTCTGTGGATTGTAGCCTGGTTATCCTTTGTTTTACATCTAATATCCACTTATGAGTGAGTACATACTGTACTTGCCATTCTGGATCTGGGTTACCTCACTCAGGAGGAAAATCCACTTCTAATGTGGATCTTTGAGTAAGGAACACACACACACACACACACACACACACACACACACACACTCACACACACACCCTTTAATCCATATCTTCCCAGCTGGGAAAAGACATGCCTTTACTCCAGCTCTTGAGGAAGGAAGACACACCTTCTGCTAGAAACTATAAGGGACACAACAGAAGAAAGCTCTTGCACTTTGCCTGCTTGCCCTCACCTTGATAACATGCTCATTCCTTCACTGGCATTAGAACCTACTTGTTGGTATTCCTACAGCTACTGAAGACCAGCTGAGACACACAACACTGTGGACTGAGCAACTCCTGGATTCTTAGACTTTCCAATCACTGCCATCCATTGTTGGATTAGCTGGACCACAGCCTGTAAATGATTCTAATAAATCCCATGTATATGGGATTATATATGTACTCATATATAAATATTTATGCAATATAAATGTTTATACCATATAATATTAGTATATTTATATTATCAATATTAATTTTATGCCACATAGTTATATGTATAATATTTATATTATATTAATATAATGAATATATATATTCACTCTCTCTAGAGAATGTTATTGTAGAGAATCATAACTAATGCAAATTTTGGTACCAGACATGGTTCTAGAACAACAGAAGTATAAGGATGAATCTTTTAAGCATCTAGAATAGGCTTTTCAATTCTCCATCACCTACAGTTACTGAAGCCTTTCTAGTCCCTCTTTTGGGAGCTCAGAGAGTACTGAAAGCCCATGGGGTGAACTATATTACAAAGTTAGGAGATAAATGCACTTTATATGCTGATTTCACCAATTGTGAGTGACAATGGATTTGGTGACCCTGTATAGTTGGGGAGAAAATAAAGAAAATGTTGATGCTGGTTGGTTGCTCTTAGTGTCTCTGGATAAACTGACAAAAGATAGGGTTGAGCTCTGAGATAAAATCAATCTCAGATTAGCATCTCAGAATATGGTGAAACACAGTAATGAACTTAGTGATAAAATCATCCAGCTCCAGATGCACATAAACAATCTAAAGCAGCGGTTCTCAACCTTCCTAATGATGAGACCTTTCAATACAGTCCCTCATATTGTGGTGACCCCCAACCATAAAACTATTTTCATTGCTACTTCCTAACTATAATATTGCTATTGTTATGAATTGTAATGTAAATACCTGCATTTTCCAATGATCTTGGGGGTCTTGGCCCACGGGTTGAGAGCCACTGATCTAAAGGATTCTAAGTGAACCTGGGAGAGAATCTTCTCTCCTACAGCCACAGAGATCAAGTTGCAGAAAATCAAACCATAGCCCTTGTTATAAGATTGGCTGAATAATAGCAAAAATTAAAGTTCCAGCCTGGGAGTGTGTCAGTGGCTAACGTAAGGGCACTAATTGGTACAGAATGAGATCCTGTAACTTGGGATGAGGATGTGTGGAAGGATCCCATTGAAGCTGAGAACTTTGCCACCTTCAGATTTTCAAGAGTTTATCTCACCTAAGGAAGTAGTGCCATCACTCCCACCCCTTGAAACATTGCCTTTCTCACCTTTGACTGAGGAAATTAATCCTTCATCATCCACTAAACCAGCTGTGACTGTTTCTGAAGGAAATTCCAGGAAAACAATACTCCTGTCCTTTAAGGCCTATCAATAGTTGCCTTTAGTTCTACAACTAGACTGAAGGCATAGCCGGCTCCTAGGAGGGAGTTAGAAAGTAGAGTCATGAGGAGGTATGGTATGCTACTAAAGAGATCAATGAGTTTGCTAATTCATTCAAGTACAAGTCTGGGGAAATGGGTGGGAATGAATTTTCAAGGGTGTGGGAGTAAGAACATAAAACTGGATCAGGCTGACTTTATTGATGCAGGTCTTCTGAGTGGAGGTTCTGGGTTTAATATGGAAACTCCCACAGTTTTTTTTTAAAAAGGTGTCAAAAATATGTTTGAATGGTTGACTGAAGCATTTGTCAAAAGATGGCCTACTGAAATGAAGTTGGCGAGGCCTGATATCCCTTGGCTTAGTGTTGATGAAGGGATTTTTTTAAAGCTCAGGGAAATTGAAATGCTAAAGTGGGCAGGCTGTGTAAAACCTAATCCTCCACAACGGGAAGGCCCAAAAGATATGCCCTTCACTAATCCTATAAGCTACAAAATGGTGAGAGGGCACCAGCACAGTTGAAGGGTTTTTTTTTTTTTTGTGTGTGTGTGTGTGTGTGGCTCTTTCTCTTGTGCCAGACCTTACGTTTGGAGATGCTGCTGCTCAGTTGGATTAATTTTAACTTGGCCCTGAGGTGGCAGCACTGAGGTGACAAAGGCAGGGTGATTGTAGTTATCATAATAGGTAGCATAGACAAAGCAATGTTCATAATAGCCTAACCAGTAATAGCACAGGCAAAGTGAATTTTATGGTGGCATGACTCATCTTGCCCTTTGGAAGCTGATAATCAATCATGGTGTTTGTTGTAACAACAACAGTAACAACAACAAAAGAGTGGCTTGAGAGAAAGACACCATGCAACACAGTTCAAGCAGAGGTTTTTGTTTTGTTTTGTTTTGTTTTGTTTTTAATTAAGGGAAAAGGATCCTAAAAAAGGGAGTGGGAGACCAGCCTCCAGGAACAATGGGAAAGAGGAAAGAGAGGCAGAGAGAGAGGAACAGACAGACAGGCAGAGGGAGAGAAAGAGAGAGAAAGGAACACAGAGAGAGACAGAGGGCGAGGAAAGAATGAGAGAGAGGGATGAGAGCGGGAGGGCCCTTTTAAAAGGGAAAATATTGAATAGGCACAGATGGTGCTCTTAGTGGCAGCAGCTGAGGGTGTATCTTGTCAGAGTTCCAAAGGCAGGCCAGTAAAATGCCTAAATACTAACAGTGTTCCCAAGCATGAAATAGACAAGAAGCCTACTGAATTTTTGTTTAATCTTCAAAAGCAGAAAAATTCTCAAACAAATGATAGAAAGTCTACACTGGACCACAGCAAAAGAAAAATATTGCCCCATGAATCAATTTCCAGACTTGAGTCAGTTTTCAGATTCAGAACCCCTTGAATGAAGGGACAGCTAGGTTCTCCTGAGGAAGAACCTTGGTAAACACCTAAAAGTTTTAGTCACCCTTTCTCCTATCCTTCCCCAGAGGGACCTACTGCTGTTTATAAGGGTAAACTGTACATTTGGGGGAAGGAAACAACCAGACTTCCCAGAGTCTATTGGATGCTGGCTCTGACTTGATGCTGATTCCAGTAGACTCCAAGAAACATGTGGTCCTCCAGTTAAAGTCTGGAGCTTATGGAGTTCAGATGATTAATGAAGTTTTGGCTGAAGTCTGACTTACAGTAGGTCTAATGAGTCCCCAGACTCATCCTGTTGCTTATTTCCCCAGTACCGGAATGTACAAATGGGATAGATATACTTAGAAGTTGTCAGAGTTCCCTGGTTGGTTCCCTGACCTGTGGAGTGAGGCCTATTGTTATTGGAAAGGCTAAATGGAAGCCTTTAGAGTTGCCTCTGCCAAGAAAAATAGTGAATCAAAAACAGTATGGTATCCCTGGAGGAACTGCAGAAACTAGTGCCACCATCAAGGACTTGAAAGATGCAGAGGTGGTGGTTCCCACCACATCTCCCTTTAAGTCTCTTATCTGGCCAGCGCAGAAGACAGATGGATTGTAGAGAATGAGAGTTGACTGTGGAAAACTCAATCAGGTAGTGACTGTGAGCAGCTGCTGCACCAGATGTGACCTCCTTACTTGAGCAGATCAACACATCTCCTGGTGCATGGGTTGCAGCTACTCATCCAGCAAATGCCTTTTTCTCAGCACCTGCTCATAATGACCACCAAAAGAAATTTGCTTTCAGTTGGGAAGGCAAGCAGCATACCTTTATTGTTTTGCCTCAGAGATATATTAACTCTCAATCCCTGTGTCAGGAAAAGAGCCAAGGCCTGCTGAGTCTCTTGCCAAGGGTTGAAGAAATACAGAATGGATAGTAGAGGAAGGTAGTTATAAATATTAGCTAAGGCCTAACCAGTTACAGAAATGAGGATTATAAATTATAGTTGACATGAATGTTTCTGCTATATTTTAAGAATGCATTTGTTCTTTCTTTTCTCAATTTCTTTCTTTCTTTCTTTTTTTTTTTGGTTTTTTGAGACAGGGTTTCTCTGTGGCTTTGGAGGCTGACCTGGAACTAGCTCTTGTAGACCAGGCTGGTCTCGAACTCACAGAGATCCACCTGCCTCTGCCCCCAGAGTGCTGGGATTAAAGGCATGCACCACCAATGCCCAGCAAATTTTTTATCATGTGATGTAACATCATTTGAGAGAATACCAGTGGTTACACTTAAGCTTGAGATTCTAAAAGAATGTCCCTTAAGGGACATTACCACCTGTTCTAAATTTGCAATGTACTTGTAGTTATATGGGGGATAATTATATCATGTTGGTTATACATGTTATATTATGGTTAGGCACTATTATGACCTGGTTATTTTTTTCATTTGAAAATTAGTCACAAAAAGGAGATATAATTGTGTGTCAAGTTGACAAGGGGTGGACTTGTGATGGCTATCCTTGGTTGTCAAGAATATTCTTGACTACATCTGGAACTAAAACCCCCAGCAGAGGGCACACCCATGAGGGATCTTTTGCTTAATTAGAAGAAGGAAAATCAACTTCTGTTTTGAGACAGGGTCTCTTTGTACACAAGGCTGCAGCCTGGGCTGTCCTAGAACTAGCTCTGTAGACCAGGCTGGCCTAGAACTGAGACATCCAGCTGCCTCTCCCTCCTGAGTGTTGGGATTAAAGGCAAGCACCACCATTACATGGCTGGAAGGTCCACTTCTAATCTAGGTATTTGAGTTAGGAACACACACACACACACACACACACACACACACACACACACACACACACACACACACACACCTTTAATCCAAATCTTTCAAACTGGGAAAGGACATACCTTTAATCCAGATCTTGAGGAGGGAAGACATACCTTTAATCTGGGCCACACCTTCTGCTGGATACCTATAAAGGACATGGCAGAAGGAAGCTTTTGCTCTTTGCCTGCTTATCCCTACCTTACTTACACATTCATTTCTTCACTGGCGTTAGAGCCTGCTTCTTCAGGCTTCCAGCATCTACCGAAGACCAGCTGAGACATCCAACCTTGTGGATTAAACAGTTTCTGTGCAAAGCCAGCCATTGTTGGATTAGATATACCACAGCCTGTAAATTATTACAATAAATCCCCCATATATACTTATTACAACATATATAGATGGATAGATACATAGATTCAGTCTATAAATTCTGTTACTCTAAAGAACCCTGACTTATGCAGTGTGTTTAGTTTATTGTAAGCTAAGTAAAGGTCCAGGGGTCAGTGGTTCTCAACTAGGTATTTTGCCCACTTGGCAAAACCTAGCAATATCTGGGGCCACTGATTCTTTTCATTGCTGAGGTTCAAATTCAGAGCCTCATACAATAGGCAGTGCCATACCTTTGAATAGTATCTTCACTCATGGAAAGGGGGGAATAGAGGATGGGCTACTGGCAGTGGGTAGAGCATAAGGATGATGTTAAACAGAAAGAACAAAACATCATGACAAAAATTTGCCCGGCCCCAAATGTCAGTTGAGAAATCTGGCTCCAGATTCTTCTACTAGGGGAATTTAGGGTGTGTGTGTGTGTGTGTGTGTGTGTGTGTGTGTGTTGGGGGATTCAGAGAAGGGAATTACTGTGACAGTGACAAAAAATCAAATGCTCTTTAGACACAGTTCTATCCTCTGTAAAGAGAATGGATCCTGGGTTTTAGCAGAGGGAGAGGCCTGGGACTCACTCTTGTCCACTCTCTTGGAGAAGAAAAAGCCCCACAACTCATTTTACCAAGACAGCCACATTAGATGTCCACAGACAAGGCTATGGAGTCATGGGTTGTGGAACATGTCCAGTCACACTGTCATACTAAGAAACGTAAGACTGAAGTGAGCCTCTTGCAGTGGATTAACTATATTTTATTAATTTCCCCAGAGTGGAACTATAAACACACACCTATAATTCTTGCACTTGGAAGGCTGAATCAGGGGACTGGGAGCTCAAAGCTGACATGGAATGCATAGGAAGACTATTTTTTTTAAGTAGGAGAACCATAACTTTTAGGGGGCGTATGAGCACCCAGTGTCTTCCCAGCCAACATGTGCACCCTGTAACCATCACACACAGGCTGTGTGACTCCAAAAGAAGCCAAGGACTCCACCCAGGCATCAGAGCATTAGCCTTTAAAACCGAGAATGGGTTTGTTCCTCCTGACTTCTCCAGAATTCAGATATGCTTGGTCAACTGAAAACAACGTTGGAAGAGCAACCTGGGGAATTCTGTCACTGTAGTCTCTGCTTTAATACCGTCAGCCTGAGGGAAAGGTGAGCTTGACTCAGTCCAGGGCCATTTGGGGAAGACTGAAGCACACAAGTGTAGTACTGGGAAAAGAGTTCTCTTCCTTCTCCCCTGCAAACCAGACATGGGATTGCAGGGGGGTGGGAAGGCCAAGCATTGTTGGATAGGTGGCCAAAAAGAATGCCTCTAAAACAGCCCCCATCCTCAGTGAGGTCTGGAGTCTAGGGATTCAGGAAAGTTTGGGAATAGAATCTTCTTGGTTTCTGCATCTCCATCAGGTAAAAACCCAGCCACAGCAAAAACTAAAGTGATAGGAGCCGATTGTCTATTGATGTCTGAATTGCAGTAAATGAATGGGAACTTGTAACTCTAGGCTTTATACATCCCAGTTCTGAGTGTCTCTATGGTTTTCAGAACAGACAGCTAGTCTTCCAGATGTGGTATGGCTGATGTACACATCGACTCACAAGCAGCCGTGGCTGTCTGCATAAAACCTGCACAAGATCAAACCAGTTAAAATTTCATCATGGAGAGAGGGATCTCCCAAAGCTCCATCCTTAGCTGATGAATTATCAACAGTTGATGGCTAATGAGAGAGGGGTTAATTTTCTTTAGAGCATGTGGCACTAACAGGATTCAGTAATAAAAAAGACAGCATTGAGTCAGAAGAAAAATGAGCTGGTGGGTCTCTAGAGGAATTGTAGGAAGGCAGTTGGGATGGATGCAATCAAAATACGTTGTACATATACAATATTTTCAAAGAATTAATAAAATTCTTTGGCCTAAGATTGTACAAGGGCATATAGTGAGTAATTTTTGGTCTGTTTGCCATCTAAGCCTCACTTTTGTTTGGAGAACTTTCTAGTTCATAAAAGGTAGAGTTTACCAGCCACTACAAAAGTAGAAGCTTCCAGATAACAAATTTATAACCTCCTTTGGAGATGTAAGATGAGGAAATTGTGAGCTAGGTTTGGCCATTCTGAAGTATTAAACTTTGAGTTAGAAGCTAGAGACAAAAAGATGAAGGAAGGAGCAGTCATTTTGGTGGTGGACAATGAAGCAATAACAACTACTATTATCACATTACTAGTGCAGCAAAGGGCAGTAGTCTATGCTCAGTGTTGTAGACAATGGTTACAAAATAGTGGCAATCCCTAGAGTAGCTTTGCAATCTTAGTATGGCCCTAACCACAGCCTATTCTTCCCTTACCCTCTTTACTTGCAAAGGAAGTGTGATGGCTATTCTTGGTTGCCAACTTGATTACATATGGATTGAACTACAATCCAGAAATGGAGGGCACACCTGTGAGAGATTATTTTTCCTTATGTGAATACACTCCTGGTCTGGACCTTTGAGGTAGGAAGACACACACACACCTTTTCTGATGCAGATCTGAAGTGGGAAGACACTTACCTTTGAACAAGGTCTTGAGGTGTGAAGGCACGACTTTAATCTGGACCACACCTTTTTCTGGAAGCCTTTATAAAGACATGGCAGAAGGAAACTTTTGCTCTTTGCTTGCTTATCCTCTCCTTGCTAGCAAGTCCATTCCTTCACTGGAATTACAGCCTACTTCTTCAGGATTCCAATATCTACTGAAGATCAGCTGAGACATCTAACCTTGTGAACTGAGAAACTACTGGATTCTTGGACTTTTCATTCATAGCCAACTACTGTTGTATTGGCTGGACTGCAGCCTGTTAAGTCATTCTGATAAATCCTCACTCTATGTTCATTCTATAAGTTCTGTTACTCTAGAGAACCCTAACTAATAATGAAGGTTTTTCTGATATCTTAGTAGTTATTTGAACCAACTGACATATTTTCTTTTTTACATAAAGATTCAAAGTTAGCTTTTTTGATTATAATTAGAAACAATTTTATAGAAGTTAATACCACGAAATGGGATACATGGAGCAACAGAACTTAACATTTAAATTGTCTAAATACAGAAAGGTACAGGGCAATGGGACATCAGAGTTTTGAGCTGGGCAGTTGGTGTTCTTTGTTATGGAATGATACAATCAGGTTTTTTTATGCATGTGTAGGTGTATGTAGTGTGTGTGTGTGTGTGTGTGTGTGTGTGTGTGTGTGTGTGTGTGTGAGTATGTAGGTGGCTGTACTTGCAAACATCACAGGAGGATGTCAGTGTCTTCCTTTGTCACTATCAGGGGACTTGATATTTATGACAGACCAAGCTAGCTCACTGTCAAGGTCTTTGGTCCTGTCTGTCTTAGTGATACAGGTACTCATCCATGGCCATCTTTTACATGGGTGCTAAGAGTTTGAACCCAGATCCTGATGTTTGCAAAGCAAGTAGTACTATCCAGTGAGACCCCTCCTTCCCAACTTCACAATAGTTATTTCTTAAAGTATTTGCCCAAGTTGTGAAAGAAATAGAGTAAGTTGAAAGATGGCCTCTCTGAGGGCAGACAACATGAAGAAAATAGGACTTTAAATAGACTCCTTCTGACTACAACTTGTTATCTAAGTGATTGAACATCCAATCATTCGAAACTGTTCAATCAAAATAATTTAATTTTCATTTGAAGATAAATTTAGTACAAAGAGGTATGCAGTGAATAGGAAGTGATTGGCAGACCTGCAGTTCCACAGGAGACATGGGTTATAAAGTGGTCCCAGAACCAAGGGAGGGAGAATCTTGAGGATCCTGTTTTGTTTTGTTTTTCTCAATGGAGTAAACAGAGAACTTAGATTCAAAAGTCTTTTGAAGAAGCGAAAAACCTCTCTGGAACAAGTTCCTCTTGTTATGAAGTGAAAAACCTCCCTGGGACAAGTTCCTCTTGTTATAAAGTTCCCAGCATTACCAAATACTTGCTACTTTGATTTCAAAGAACGTTGCATAGTTTCCATTCTGTCTTCCAAAGCTTTAGATTCTGAAGTCATCTTCAGTCTATTGACTTACTAGCTTGAGTTTTGCAAATAGAATACTGGTCCTTTTATAGAATGACCTCAGGCAATGAAGAATTCATTCTTCGAACATTGCTTCATCTGGAGAGGGAGAGGGAGACTGAGGCACGGATCAGGTCTTGAGGCGACCAGGATCAGCTTCCGGAATAAAGCGCTAAGAACATCTCCAGACTTTGTGCCTTGTACTCAGCCATCTGAGACAGATGTTTCACGTCCTGGCTTTTTGTCTTTGGGTTTTGTTGTCTAATCCAGCATAGAGTGAGATGTTTGAACTCACATCATCTATTTTGTCTGCTACAGCAAAGATGGAATGCTGTATCAAGAGATCTCTGCTCCATGTCCGTGTGAGCTGCAGAGCAGGTCGCCTGCTTGGGAACCCTCACTGCCTTATCTACTTCTCAGGTGCGCCTGTGCAGATGGATCACCAGGGAACTGATTGAAGATGGGTTCGGATGTGCAGTGTCTGTCACAGAGAACTTGGGACCTACGGCCAAGTTCAGTGTGTGTTTTGATTCTTCCGTCTTCCTTCAAAAAGTCCTTTCACTGGGTGTCCGGGTGTCAGCTCTCCGGTAGTGTCACACTGGCATAAATTGTGGTGGGGTTTGGTTCCTACGGGGCAAAGAAGTTCATGAGTGAAGGGGTGGAGGGGAGGAGTTTCCAGGCGGTGAACACAGTAGCATCCCCTGAGAAAAGGAAAGGCGTAGTTCGTGTAGCATAGCATTATGCTTCTAGTCTGTCACAGTCGGGGCATTGCTGGAGCCAGCACTCAGGTCTCCAAGTGCCTACCTGCAAATGGGCATATATTTCTCTTCCAAGCATATGTGTGCCACCAAGGAAGTTGTCCCCAGTTATCTGAAGACTGGCCTTGCCCTTCCCTCCCTCCTCTTCCCTCTTCTCCACTCCCTCTCTTCCTCTGGAAGAAACTCCCTTAAATCAGGACATCTGCCATGCCATGCTCAGCCATGTCTTCACCACATGGCTGAAATCGTCCAAAACTGTAAACCCAAATAAATCCCCCTTCATGTTGTCCTCTTAGGTATTTTGGTCACAGTAATATAAAAACAGTTAACAGCCCTCCCATAGGGCAAAGAGAGTCATAGGGAAAAAAATGACAAGGGAGCTCACATCCTGTTGGATAGGAAACAGTAAAGAGCAATACCGAAAGAGACTAGAGCAACACATTCAAGGACACAGTGGGTGGGCTTCCTCCAGCTAGGCCTCACCACTTCGGAACAGTGTGATTGTGTTATGAGTACATCACGGATCAGGAACCTGTCAATCATGTAAGAACCCTCACCGTCTATTGCCCCTGGAAATGCCCTCGAAGACACACCCAAAGCTGTGCTTCACCAATTTCTTAGGCACCTCTTAATCCAATCAAGCTGATAACCAAAAATAACCCTCACTGAGTTCTTCAACAATTCTTTTCTCCCTCTCCATTTTCCTTCCCTCCCTCTTACTGCCAGTTTCAGGGTACAGTTTGGGGAAGCCAAAAGAAGTCTAAATTATTGAGTTTTTATAGGGGCTACGGAGATCCAAGTGTGGATGAGAGAAGTGGTACCTGTTCGTTGTTTTATAACCAGTATGCCAGGTGTTTCAGATGTGGTCCTTGGGACAACTCTCAGAGAAATACTAGTCAGTAGATAGTGACTCACGGTCTGTGAGCCTGAATGAAGGGATTTGTGTAAGTCCTAATTAACCATGGCTGAAGCTATCCTTGCTGCTTGTGGTCTAGACCACTCTCCTAGTCCACATCTCTACCCTAAAATAAATAAACAACAACAAAAACCTTCCTCCCCTTCTCTGCCTCACACCAGACATTCAGTGAGTGAAGAGGGGGAGTGATGCCTTACCTGGACTGGTTCCGGGGCAGGCTCTGTGGCAGCCACATAAATGGTTGTGCAGGGGTCCTGATCTGTCAGGTCATCATCAAGTTTCTTCTCTACAGGCTACAAGAGAAGCAGAGGAAACAGATTAGTTGAGCAGAAAGCTGGGTCGCATTCAACTTGCCCCACAGAAAAGCAGCTCAAGTTCAAAAGCTCCTTAGTTATTTGCTCTAACTTCCTCCCTGGAGAGAATTCTCCCAAACTTTGCTAGCCATTCCCAGAGTGACATCTTGGGGCTTGCAACCTCCCAAGGCAACATCATTCCTTATTTGCACTCCAGAAAAGAAATGTTTATCTCAATTGCCATACATTTCTTAGATACCATAGTTTATAGAAAAATTTAATTGAATGAAAAATGTCTGATTAGGGATGAGACCGGTGAGGAGGAGATGGAAACAGTTTATTAATCAACTTCCATTCATTGGTGTGCCCTTTGCTTCTTCTCCTAGTTGGGAGAAATTTAGTGTGACCAGACCTAAATGCAGGGATGAAGGGTGGGATAAATAACTTATATGTTCTGCATTCAATTGGGGAATTTTACAAAGAAGAGAGTTCTTGGAACAATGTTGTTGAATTTCCTTTTAAGATTTCTTATCTTAGGTATAAGGAATTACTCTAAACATAATTTAACAAGGTAGCACATTTTTGTTTCTCATGTCTTCAGTTAGGAGCACTGATTCTCACATCTCTAGGGATACCACATTGGAGCAACATCAGGTGTATAACTGATTTTTTGCTACTCTTTGTGAATGGAAGCCCTTGAGATAACAGTATAAGGCAGGAGGCATAAGTCCTGGAGTAGTTCCTACAAGATAATCAACAGTTGTTTAATTTTTATGTTACTATGTTCTGTTTTCACTTTTCTGAGACATGGTCTCACTGTGTAGCCTTGGCTGGACTGGAACTCCTTAAATAGACCAAGCTTGCCTCAAACTCAGAGAGACCCACCTGCCTCTACCTTCTGAGTGCTGGGATTTAAGGTGTGCAACATGACACCTGGCTGTTATTATACTTTATGTAAAGGTATTGTACAGCCATTTTGATAAAAACAAAAAATGCTAATTTTTGAATAATTATCTGTTATCATCTTTGTAATGATACAGTAGCATGATAAACAAAAATGAAAGGAATTTTGTAAGGATATAGGTAAGTCTGTACATATTGATATATAAAACAATAATAATGTCATATATATTTAAAATACACATGAATTTAAAAAACAGTAAAAATAGAACATAAATCAAGATTCAAAATTATAGTATATTTAAAGTATTGTACTAGACTATAAAGAAAAAAAGGGATAAATGTGTGTTAATAAGTCAGGGATATGCTGGATGATGGTGGCATATGCTTTTAATTCCAGCATTTGGGAGACAAAGAAGACAAATTTCTGTGATTCTGAGGCCAACCTGGTGTACACAGCTAGTTCTAGGACAGCCAAGGCTAGAAACCCTGTCTCAAAAACCAAAATAAAACAACAACAATAAAAACCACAAAAACAACACAAAACAGATTAAGAACTCAGGGATGTATCTTATAATTTCTAGGATATCCACTAAACACAGAGAAAATAGTTATTTAGAAACTAATGAAATACAGAATAAAGTGGAATGATAAAAGTATAAATTTAAAAAAAAATCCCCCATCAAAGGAACTCCAATCTCAGAGACACTGTCATCTAAAAGTTCTGCCAAACATGTAAGGTAAGAAATATGATCAATCCCACCCAAACATTTTCAGAGAGTCACAGAAAGAAAATGTGTCTGTTGGTGAGCTGAATTGTGGCTGCCAAAAGATACGTGCCACCAGAGTCAGGGTGTGCCATTTTGTGGCATTAAGGCTTAGGCAGAGGCGGAGATAAGACAGATAGTCGGAACATTGAGGAGAGGTCACTGGGTCAGAGTGGGCCCACATCCAGTGTGGGATGCTCTAAGGGGTGGAAGGAGCAGGCAGAGACACAGGCAGCAATGTTTCATGGAGATGGAGGCAGAAGTTGTGGTGCAACCACAAACCAACAGATGTTGAAGTTTGGAGCCATCATATCACACTGAGGTAAAAGCTTCTCCCAAGAAATTCAGAGGGTTTGGGCTCCTGCCATTATGTCACTTTCGTTTTGGATTATTGGTTTCCAGAACTGAAGTAAACTAAATTCTGGTTGCTTAAACCACCAAGTTTGTAATAATTTGCTATGACAGTCTGACTGAAAGAATACAAGCCTTATCATTTGTAAGGTTAGCATAATCATGATATCAAAACCTCACAGAGTTGTTATGAGGAAGGACAGGCCAGTTTCACCCAGAAACTAAATGTGTGTGTGTGTGTGTGTGTGTGTGTGTGTGTGTCTGTGTCTGTGTCTGTGTGTATGTATGTGTGTATGTGTGTGAGTGTGTGTGTGTGCATGTGTGTATGTGTGTATTGTGTGTGTGTGTGTATGTGCGGGTGTGTGAGTGTGTGTGCATGTGTGTGTGTGTATGTTTGTGTGTATGTGTGTGTGTGTGTGTGTGTCTGTGTCTGTGTGTATGTATGTGTGTATGTGTGTGAGTGTGTGTGTGCATGTGTGTATGTGTGTATGTGTGTGTGTATGCTTGTGTGTATGTGTGTGTTTTCTTCCAGTGCTGGAACTGAAGCCAGGGCTTCATGCATTTCATACATGTTGGCAAGCACTTTATCACTGAGTTATATCTCTAGCCCCAGACAATATTCTCTCTCTCTCTCTCTCTCTCTCTCTCTCTCTCTCTCTCTCTCTCTCTGTCTCTCTTTACTTTTTTGAGACAGGTAGGTAGCCCTGTTGGTTTGAAACTTTTTACATAGTCCAGGCTAGCCTTGGATTTGCTATCCTCTTGCCACTGTCTTCCAAGTGCTAGGATTACAGGCATGGACTTCCACGCCTAGCCTGACAATGTTTTAAATGTATCTTATTTTAAATATATATGTGTTGGGATGCTGACTGACTGTGTGGAGGACCATGTACATGAGAGCAAGGGTCCACCAAGGCCAGCAGAGGGTGTGTCACCCCCTGGAGCTGGTGTTGCAGGTCGATGTAAGCTCCCAGAGTAGGAACTGAACCCAAGTCCTCCACAAAAACAGTATACACTCCTAACCCTGGAGTAATCTCGAGGCCCCGACAATACGTTTAATGCTGTAAAAAGCTCACTAGAAAAACTTCAGCAAAATTCATGTTTAGTGATAGTATATAGTAAAGGCTTTCCTTTCAAATCTGGAGTTTAGGGTAATGTCATTGTCACTACTTCTGTTCAGCAGCGTGCACAAAACTGCAAAACCTCAGCCAGCAAAATAGGGCAAAGTAAAGCGGGTAGAGCTATGTGGTTTATAAACAAAAAAGAAAAACTAATTCTTTGGAGATGATCCAGTGGTGTAGGTTAAAACCGAAGTCATCTGCAGACAAATGCGAGAACTTGTGAATTAATTCAGCAGTGCTGCAAATACAAAGTCAATATAAAAATTAATATGTCAATAGTAAGTAACTAGAAACTAAAATTTTAGAAAAGGGTAATGTTGATAATGTTCTAAGATATAAAAGATAAATCAACAAATTAGAATGATACAGCCATATTTGGAAAACTATAGAAGATCATTTAGAAAAACTAAATAAGACTTAAAGGATAGGCAAAATTTTAAAACAATAAAGATATTTACTGTCTTCATTGGGCTAGTCAGTGCTAATTAACATTCTAGCAAGATTTTAGACTATATATCAGTACGCTAGAGTTAGTTAAGAACTTTGGATGAAAAAGAACAAACGGATGTAAAATAATTTTCTTTCTAATAAAAAAATTAAAAAAAGAAAGAAAAAGAACAAACAGGAAGATGTATTTTAATAAGATATCACAGTTTATACCTCTAACCAAGACAGTTCAGCCAGTGGACAATGGAGGAGAATACAAGACATCAAATGGAACCAGCCATACACATGCCCTCAAATTATAATGAATAGGGCATAGCAGGGAACAGCTCGTGCAACAAATGACCAGTAGAATATATCCATGTGGGAAAAAAGTGAAACTTGGCCTCTTTTACACAAAAGTAAAAAATATTTCCCAAGTGTGTAATAAATAAATGTGAAAGAGGATACTAGAAGAGTATTTTTATTACCCAGGACTGAGAAACATTTCTCAAACAGGTTATAAAAAGTGATAACTGTAAAGGAAGAGGTTACCACATTGTTCTAGCCTGACATTAAGAAGTGTTCTTTATCAGCAGGTCTTGCTGAGAAATTACAAAGCTAAGCCACACATGATATGGATCTAACCTCTAAAGGGCTCACTTCTAAAACTTTTTAGTTTATAATAATTTGTTAAAAAAAAAAAAGGTCTAAAACTCAAACGTAAATGGGCATGAGATTTGAATATGATTTTAATATGGCAATGAACACAGGAAAAGTTGTTACTTATCAGAAAAACAAAGCCATAATAAGACCCCTTACTGGTATGGATAAAACAAAAGGGCTGATGGGAACAAATTTTGACTAGCACGTACAACTATTAAAACTCATTTATTGGAAAAGTAAATTGATACCAACTTCAAAGAACAATTTGGTCTTATCCAGTCAATTGGAGAATCCATATACTGTATCATTCAGCCAATCTACTTCTAGGTATGTGCCTTACAGAAATATGTATAGACATATTCATCAGAAGACATTCATATGAATTTCATTACTGTAATTTTCATAATAACCTCAAAATGGAAATAACCAGATGCTGATTAGTAGCCAACTGGATAAATATATTCCAAAACAGCACACATGGATAAACAATGACAATTGTATGTATCCTGAGTTCAAAGACATGTATGAATTTATGATGAGATATAAGAAAAGATACTGACAGATTCTACTTTTATGAGGTTTAAGAAAAGAAATACATAATTCATATTTCTAGAAGCCAGGATAGTGGCTATCTCTGGGGAGGAGTTGGAGAGTTGTGGTACAGAGGTGTTCTTGGAGGAACTGGCCATGTTCTGTTGCTTCATGTGGGGGGTGTTTTACGTGGAAGACTCAAACTGAAAGGTGTAATTTCTTCTCAAAGTAGGCCAATAGGTCTGATGCAATCCTAACTTTTTTTTTGATTTTGTAATACTTGAGAAGCTGATTCTAAAAGACACACTCAGCCTCAGCTAAGTGAACATTTAGGTGAGAGGGTTATCATAGGGGCTCTCATGTCTTTAAATGAAAGTTTGTTTTTAATAGGAGTCTATGATGATTGTGGTGGTTTGAAAGAAAATGGCACCCATAGGGAGTGGTACTATTAAGAGGTATGGCTTTGTTGGATTAGGTGTGGCCTTGTTGGAGGAAATGTGTCCCTGTAGAGTCAGACTTCGAGGTCTCATATATGCTCAAGCCATGCCCAGTAAGACAGTTCACTTCCTATTGCCTGTGGATCAAGATTGAAACTCTCAACTCCTTCTCCTGCACCATGTCTGCCTGCATGCCATCCGCTATAATAATGGACTAAACCTCTGAACGATAAGCTATCTCCAATTAAAAGTTTTCCTTTATAAAAGTTTGCTGTGTTTTTGGTGTCTCTTCACAGCAATAAAACCCTAAGACAATGATGTAATAAACCCACTAGACTACCGAAGGCAGCAGAAAGGGATCTGCCCAGGACTGTTTCCTGGTCCTCAGAAATGAATTTATTGTATTCTTAGGCAATTATCTAATTATCATTACCTTCATAACCTTTACTCAAGACTATGTCTCCCCCACCATCCTAAATAGCCAAATCATGGGCTAAAAAAATCCCTTAGAATGACTATGCATCTGTCTATTGAGGATCCTGTAGACTCCTGTCTCTTACTGCTAACATACCTGTTTCCTGACTCCAGCATGTCTCATGTTTTCCCATCACTCCCTTCTTAGTTCAGTGGTCATGTTGGCTGTTTTGTTTTTCTCTCCTCTCCCTCCATTCAGCATGTCACCTTTTGTTTGAACCACACTGGAATTCTCAATGTCTTCCCTTTCTCCCCCTGATTGTTCTGTGGGTGTCTTCACTTGGATCAGGCTGGCATGCCACACAATAGCTCTTCCCAATCTCCCTCTTTCCCCAAGCCTGTACCCTTCAAGACGGGAGTCTGGAGACATGCCGCACAGACTCCTAGAATGCCAGAGCTGGGAAGAGTCCACTGTTGTGTGTTCATGACTTCATCTCATTATGATGAAGAAGCAGTTGAGGAGAATGCTCAGTGGTTTCCATTATTTCAAACAATATAGAGGACCAGTGACACGGGTTCAACAATTTTTAGGGAAGCTCTTATTCTTGATTTCTGCTTCCCTAATTTCATCTACTGTAGAACCCCTGCAGAACCATGATGTGTGCAAGGTGGCCCAGTCCAGAATCCTGTGGGAAATATGACAGACACGCCCCAAGAAGAGCATAGGACTTACCCCAGATTTCTGTACTTGGGCATAAATTGTAAGGCTGTTTTCTTCCACTGGTGGCTGGCAGGTTTTTTTACCTGTAAAGAGACACAGTGGTTATCTTCCTCTAGTCCTCAGCATGAGCCCCCAGCTCAGTCCTGTCTGACCTTTACTCTCCACTTTCTACTCACTTCTTTCATCACCACCACTGGAACGAGGCACTAGTTCCCAAACTCTACGCATTTGTTTATAGCATTGGATTCGTTACTTGATATGTCTAGACCTGTGTCCCCAATGCCAAATGGAATTTGAAATGCCTGTCTCATAGAACTATTGTAGAAATCAAACGAGATAATACTTGCAAAGCATTGACACCAGTTACACTAGCAGATAGCAAATGTTCGATATGTGCTGTGACTCCCAGCTCTGGGTGCTATTTAATCGCTATGCAGTTCAGTTACTTGAATCTCTATTTTTGTGCATGTCTGCTCTCCTAATAGGGTTCCAGGTTTTCTGAGACCATAGCTGCCTATTTATAGCACGCCTCTTATTCTCCAGCTGGTAACATGTTGCTCCACTCACAGCTCTCTCATCTCCCTATTTCTGGAGGGCTCGCTAGTGTGTGTGGGATGGTGGGATAGGTGGGACGATGCACTTGGAAGTCTCTGGAAAAGAATGCAGCAGCACCATTCTTTCCTTCACAATCTAGAAATCTAGCTCAGAGCCTGAGGTCTCTGTAAACTAATGAGTTGTGAAACATTTTAGTTTTTAGCTGACATTTCAATTTTCCTTTTTAAATTATAAAGAAAGTCCTCATCACAAAAGTTGAAATTGGATAGAAATACAGAAGAGTATAACTTATAACGCCTTCTCCCTCATTAACAAACCCCATTTCATTTCCAGACGTAACCAATGAAAGGAGTTTCCAGTATGTCCATCTCTGGGCAATATAGTACTTCTGTGAAGGCATAAATGTTCCTTTGCATAGACTAATAGCCACAGGTGGCAAGCACTTGAACTGTGTGACTAGTGAAATCAAGAAACTGTTACTCAATAGTAGTTCAATTAAATACTGGGTGGCCATCTTAAATATCGGCTATATTTGATAGGTTTTTTTCTTTTTTACACAAATGGTTCCATTCTACTCACACATCTCTGTAACTTGACCTTGTCCCTTAAAATGCGTTCAGAGACTCTTCATGATGCCACAGTGGACCTCTTCACTTTTCCTGACACGGAACCACTTCCCTGGCATGCATCATGCGCGGGTGAGGTTGTGGAAAGAAAGGACTGACCTTTGCAGGACTTTCAGAGGACTGTTGCAAGATCTAAGCCGAGACCATGGAAGCTCAACTCAGCCCAGAAGAAACCATAGTCATCAGGGCAAACTTGCCTAATGTCAATCCGTTTATCCTCCTCAGAAGCTGGAAGCACACCACTGAGAGGATAGCTCCGGGAAGTACACTTGGGTTTGGAAGAGAAATGCCTGGTCCTGTGATGTGAGTGTGGGGGGAGCGTCCCACTGAGGGTGTGGCTCTCGGCAGGAAATGATGGGAAGTTACTGGGAAGTTCAAGGAATTACAGTGAAATTTCCTCTGCGGGTATGGCATGCCTGATGGTTCTAATCTCACTGGTGTGTGTGTGTGTGTGCGTGTGTGTGTGTGAGAGAGAGAGAGAGAGAGGAGAGAGAGAGAGAGAGAGAGAGAGAGAGAAAGAGAGAGAGAGACAGAGAGAGAGACAGAGAGAGACAGAGACAGACACAGAGACAGAGAGACACAGAGACAGAGAGACAGAGAGACAGAGACACAAAGAAAGATGAAGAGAAAAAATTGGAGGTTAGGGCTCATATGTTCATAGCAGCATAAGGAGGTAGGAGAAGGGGGCCAGGGATTTCTCTGAGATACTACTCTTTCATTTCAAATCCACTAGTGTTGCAGAGTGAGACCTGCTTGCCCAGCTCTCTCCTGGGTGCAGCCTGGTAACCAAACTGAGACTATACTCCAGTCTAAGAACTTTTAACCCTGGAGGCCAGATCAGGATGAAGTTTAGAATGGCAGGACAGTCCCAAATAATCAAAAGACCACTGAATCAAGATAATTTAGATTCCTCTCTCCCTCCCTCCCTCTTTTTCAGTACAGAATCTCCCTCCCTCCTCTTTTTCAGTACAGAAACAGATTTTCAGGAGCCAACTAAGCTTCGCTCCAAGTCAGCCGAGTCTTTAGATGTAACGAAAAAGATCTGAGCCCTAGATCTTAGCCTTGGAGCCAGCATTAGCATTGCTGTGTGGCACTGAACAGATTATGTCATTTCACTGAGGTAACTTAAATGCTGTAGTTGTAAAACCAGAGCATAAACCTTTTGTTTTTTAGTTCTCACATGAAGCAATATATTGTCTGATGTGACCCTAACTGCAAGTACTTTAACCTCTGTAAGTACCACTTCTAGAATGTCCCAGGATAGTCCTCTGTGGGCCTTAAGACTTAAATATTGGCCCACGCACATTGAGAGATCTATCTGTTTACAGATGTATGTGTGTATATGCATGCATCATCCAGGAAAACCACTGTGTGCTATCTGCGTATTGGCTTGCCAATCTCCACAGCAATACCACAAAAGCATAATATCCTCACTTTGCAGATGGTGAACCATTTGCTTGGTTACACAGCTCATTAGTGCCATAGTCTGCGTTTGGATGTTGTCTAAGGCCAAAGCTCCACGTGTTCATTTGTTAATTTTGGGATGGGGTCTCATTAGGTGGCTCAGGGCTGATCTAGAACCCATGGGTTAGAGTGATCCTCCTGCCTCAGACTTGCAAGCAGCTGTTACTACAAGCTTGTCTCACGGCACACTGCCCAATGCCCACGGTCATAACTAGAGTGTTCTCCTGGAGACGAACTTGGCAGAAGCACCTTAAATCTCCTCAAGAGTCGGGCAGCATTCTGGAGAAGACACGCTACGCATTGCCAACAGAATCTCTTGAGCAATGTTTTGTGGAGGGTATAGCAACTAAATGTAGATTTTGGCATAGGTTTGTATGACGATGGGTTACAAGGTGTAAACGGTTCCTGGAAAAGCTGGGGATGTGTTTTGAAGGCGGGGGAAGTGGGCTTTGCTGGGAAGGGAAGTAATGCTCCCTCGGAGCTCAGCCATATGCTGAGCAGAACGCAGTGAGGAGTGTGGTGTGGAAGGACAGCATACCTCTACTAGCTAGGCTAACGTGGGAGACTTCATCTGCCTTCTTAGCCACAGAATCTCAATGTTTTCTTACAAGAAAAACTAAGCGGGTTCACTCCCAGACCCCTTAGCTCTCAACAGAAGTTTTGTCTGAATAACGAGCCCCTCCCCCACTGTCTGGGTGAACTCTTCGACGGAGGAAATGAGACAGAGGTAGGCTCCTGTGCTGTGCTCAACGTCTTCTTATATAAGCAAAACCGACATCAATGTGCTGAGGTAAGGGCTTCTCTAAGAAGACCGCTTGTAGATCACACTGACCTGCTTGAGAATGACAGGAGCTGACAGATTGGTGATAGATGAACATAGGTTTCCATGCTCCCCAAGGGAAAGCCAACAGGGCATCAGAGACAGGGTGCTCTGATCCAGATGGGTGAGTGGGAGTCAGTATGGCTGAGGGGACACATGGCCTTGAGATAGCGAAGAAAGATCAAACATTTAAATTTGGAATCACAGCCTTACTGCTTTTAGTCTACCCTGGGACATGATTCACAGATGCAAGAGTTCTCTGAATTCTCTTCCCTAGAAAATCTCAGTAGAGTATGCCTCCTGTTTCAATTCCTTTAGCCTTCGGCAGCTCTTTCCTCTATGGATTCCCTGACAGAGTGAGTCCGTGTTTATAGTGAAAGCTACCTGGGCTTGTATAAGATCTATGCTGTTTAGCACCTGGACTTGGTAAGAAGCCTTTCTTGCAAGACCTACCTTGTTTTTTCAGCATCATCACTGCCGTGGGAATCAGGATGATGACTATAATGACCCCTAATGGTGCAACAGTGTGTGGTAGCCATGAGCTTGACTCTGAAAGAAAAGTCAAAGAACAAATCTCAAATGCACTGTGGGTTTAAAAATACCCAACCCAGAAGTGAGAAGGCTGAGCCTCATGCCCCATTTCCGTACCTGACTCCCCAGGGAGACATTTGTTTACATGGTTTTAGAGACCAGCCTTAGACCACTAAGATTTCCATGCCCAGCTTCTTACCCTCATTTCACTTACTATCCCCGACTTTCACGTTTCTAATTTCATAAAGATGTTTCTAAATACAATGATTTATTTTCTCTTTAAATACCGCTTGTCTAAAATTAACTTGTCTTCTCTCCCCTAAGGCAATCGCTTGCCCTGCTTCTCCATTTTTAAATTTCTAAAGTATTATGTGTCCATTTTTGGTAAAAGGGATGTGACAGTCCCATGTGCTTGTCCCCATGCCCCCAAACTACTCCCACGAGACAACTGGGAGGAAGAAATCTGCTTGTCTTCTTAAAAAAATAAACACAATAGTGCTATTATTGCCTTTGAATGCAAATGATTGTGTTGAACCCACGAGACCCGAACTAAAAGAAAAGCATGTCATTGTTCCTGTCAATTGTCATTATTTTAAATTATCGAAGCTAACTGAGGCTTGAAATCATAGAGCCAAATTTTGTAGCTTTCTCTCCTTTAGCCATTATGCTGAATCCCTTTGAACCGAGAACACGACTTTGGAAAAGAGTGAATAAGGCCTTTGTTTCAATCAACAAGACATATGGCTCACTAACCTGATAGTGGCCAGTTGCTAAGTACTTACAGTCCAATGCTTTTAATAGTGAATCTTGTACAGAAATGTATTTAATCCAAATAATCCTAAGGGGTGGGCACTTTTATTTTTTCCATTTTATAAGCAAGGAAATGCCATGAAGAATATCAAGAACTAGGGCTAGGAATAGGAGAGGAAACATGGCTGAGTACTAAAGTCAAGCTCCTTGGGAGTCAGAGAGACTCCTGGACTTGGAGTGAGCAGTAAGGTCCCATTTGAAGCACCAGGTTTCTAAGTATTAACGCTAGGTTCTAGTGTTACTAATGAAACAAATACAATACCGGGTATTAGCAGTAATGTGTAGAACACTTTATAAAAATGATTCTGAGAGAAAAGTGGGTTTATAAACATCTTACCCAGCAGTATAAATATATACAAATAAGCAAACTTCCTGTTTTTTTAACCTTTGAGGGGTATGTCAGAAGTTGAAAGGAAGATCTAAGTTACAATAGAACAGAGTAATTGTAGACACCATTCAGATGCTTACAGAATTGATGAAAATATAGACAGAAGTCCCACGGAACTGATAAAAGGCCCTAGCCCAGCAGTTTCCTTCTGAAAGAATTATCTTCTTCCTAGGCTCTCCATATAGCCAGCCACAAGGAATCTCACTGCAATGACAGATTCTCTTTCTCAAGTACACTATGTTTTAACCCGGCCAAATACCAACTTCAACAGTTTTGAGCCAAAAAGGAGAGGACCTAGGTGTGGTGGTTCATGCCTCCAGTCCCACCACTCAGAAGGCTGAGATAGGAGGGCTTACCGTTCAAGGGCAGCCTGGGCTATGGGGGTGAGACCCTGCCTTGAAAATGAATAAATGAGTGAATGAACAAACACAGGTAAGCAGAGAATTGTTTTTGTATAACTCATAAAATGTGAAGGCAGCTGTGAGCTACTCACTCTGCATGACACCCTGAGTGGTATACGATGGCTGAGAACCCTCTGTGCATGTATGAGCATGCATATATGTATGTATGTATGTATGTATGTATGAATGTATGTATGTATGTATGTATGCATGTGTGTGCATGTATGTCTGACTGGTTCAGATCTTTGCTGTCAGTACCAGGGACACACAGAGAGACTCCCTGGTACAAGGAGAGAAGCAGGGGCAGCAGCCTGAGCTTCTTCACAAACTGTGGTACTGGCCCAGCAAACCATAATAGTAGCACTTACTATTTTGAGAGAGTTCCTCTTTCTTCTTCTAAAGTCTATAACAAAAGCTAATTTGAGTCACAACACCTCAACCATTTATATCATTTCCAAAGATAATATTTCTTCTAAATTTCATAAGAGATTTACAAAGAGACCAAAAACCAAGGCGATGATGCCTCTGAAACTGGAAAACCGATGACAGACTTTCATGCCAAAGCTGCCTTTCTCCTCTTCCCGGGCCTTCTGCTGCAGCCCTGCTGCCCACCTACTCACAGAAGTCAACAACTACAGGTACGTGATTGGGGCTCCCTGTGTGATGACACCAGGCCCGTGTCTTCCCAGGATCCCAGCAGGATGCAATCAACCTGCTGCCTATATCCTGTGACATAAAAGACCAGCTTCTGCCTTATGAGAGGCAATCCGGCCCTCATCTTGAAAGGTATTTCTATCAACTCTAATTTTCTCCCTGCCTTTTAAAATATGTATGAATATATTGGCAAATTAAAAAAAATAAAACCATTGGCTTAAAAAAAAAAAGACCTTAAAGGAACTATATATAGTGTTTAGTTTGCCCACTCATTTTACCTTGAGGAAACAAGTATGTCAGTGGCACAGCTGGGAGGGTGAGAACTGTAGAGTGCCAGGTTTGTGACAGCCTCTGGAGATGGGAGTCCCATGGGGAAAGTAGGTAGCCACAGACTCTGATGCCTGGGAGAGCTAAGGCCAACCCGTCTCTTCACCATCTTCCTTCCACACCCTACCCTGCCTCTTGATGCTGCTTCAGCAGTCCCCCACACCCCCTCAGGCTCTATGCTCAGCCCACTCTTCCTTCCTCAGTGCCGCCTTTCCTGAACATTCCAGCCTCACTCTGCCCTCTCCTCAAGACTTTGGCATCACATGTAGTGTATGTCATAAAGGTTAGAACCTGTGTTTTTCCACCATTATCTTTGCAATGCAAACCATTTTAACGGATGGTATTAGAAAACGGATGGATGGATTCTCATGTACTAACTAATAACTACGTGTCTTAAAGAGTCTTTTGCACCCTCTGAGGCCTGTTTCATCATCAATAAAGTGAACATAAAAATATCTAGTCCACAGAGTTGTTCTGATGAACCAGCACAATACTGCACATAAAGTGTTCAGAGCATCATCTAGACTCCGTCACATGATCAACGGACGCCGCCTGCTTCCCCTGGCCTCAGCTCCCAGTGCACCTGTAGGAGGCCAGAGATCATCTCTTGACAGAGATACCTTTTCAGTCCTTTCAGTATTTGCCACATACATCCTCAGTAAGTTCCTAATGGTTGATTGGAACAAGAAAATGAATTTGCTCCTCACTGAAGTCCTGAGGTGCAGAGTCCCATCCTGTCATTTACTTATGGCTTAGTTTTCCCATCTGACTAGCAGGCCCCAAGGTGCCTATACTTAATGTTCACCCACTTGGCTCTATTTGTCAATTATGGTATTTATATATAGAAACTACCAAACTTGAAGGCCTGAGGAATTCAGACAAATATGGACACAATGCTGCTTATCTAGCTTGTGGGGCTCAGGTTACACACAGTTTCCAAAGTTTCTGGGAATGTTTTCCTTGTGGCCCTCCAAGCTCTTATTTCTCCTGCTCTGCTTGCTCTTCTGTGTGCTGTCTTGTGCGAGGATCTGAAGGGAATCAAGGAGCAGACTCTACTGTGACATGGGAGCTTCCATCCATCTTCTGATAGGTGCAGACCTCTCTCTCTCTCTCTCTCTCTCTCTCTCTCTCTCTCTCTCTCTCTCTCTGGTTTGTTTTGCTTTGTTGAGGGGATAGGCTGGCCTAGAACCTGCTGTGTAGCCTTGTGATCCTCCTGCCTCAGCTTCCCCGGTGCTAGGATTAGAGGCTTGTGCCTGTTCCCTCAGCTGCTCTGTTTCTGAATAAACACCATCTTCCCCTTCCTCAGCATACAGGCTGCATCTATTCTCCTTGGGGGAGGGGCTCATCGTCTGTCTTCTAGCAGCTATTAAAGCATGTCTTGAGTACTGTGCATCCACCAAAGAGGAATTTTGGTAGTAGCATCTTTAAAATGATGGGTTTTTGTTTTCCATCTAGTAAAGTACACAAGTCCCACTTAGGTTGACACCTCTAAAGTTGGTCTCTGTGCCCATTCTTTTTCTGAACAGCCCCCCATCCCATCAGATACAGGACATGAAGTCACTCCAAATACATTTGAATATGAATTATTGAATATGAATGGATCTTAGAGAACTGGCATGTCTTCTTTTGTTAAACGTTATCAGAGTGCTAAATATATGAAGGTCTCAGAAGGCATGCTGGGTCACTTTCTGAATGCCCTGAGACAGGAGTCCAAGGAAGTACCAATGGCCTACTTGTCATAGCTTTGCAATAACAGTGAGAAGCTGGAAAGAGTGTGCTTGCCCGCAGCACATCACCCATGCACCTATTTCCAAACCGGAAGATCCCTCTGCTTTTGCTCATTCATGTAGTGAGGCCTCTCAGGATGCTGGTTCTCAGAAATCAGATAAAACTTATCCTTGGCTCCACAAGTCCTTCAGTCACAAAGAAACATTACCTCAACCACTTCTCTTTCTTTCCTTTTCCTTTTCCTTTTTCTTTTTTTTTTTCTTTTCTGAACCAGAGTTATGATGCTTTTCTCCCAGCTAAGGGGGCTGACTGAAAACACCTGTGCTATTTAGAGGAGACAGTACTTCGCATGAGTCTCCACCCTGCAGTCCTTCACTATTAGCTGTGAGTTAACTGTAAGAAAAACTATTAACTGTAAGAAACCCTGCTTAGAGCCACTCCTCCAAGGAAAATGCTGGCCGTCTTCTTTCCCTTTTTGTCTCTGAAAACTCTGTCGTCACAGCGACACAAAAGCCTCTCTCCCTTCAAGTCCTCAGATCATGTTATTTGAAGATGATAAAAAGAAAACAAAACAGAACCCAAGAAATAAATGTAGTTCATCCAGGAGCCTCTGAGATGCTCACATAACGGTCTGAGAGTACCGGATCTCTTTCCTGCCTTTCATGTGGTTTTGTCAGCAAGGTTACTGGCATGGAGCAGGGCTCCTTGAGAAGTCAGAAGTCTTCAAGAGATGCCTTCTCAGTGGTAGTTTCCAGTGAGAATTGGGGGTGGGGGGAGGATACCAACTTAAGTCTGGGAGCACCCAAGAAAAGGTTTTCATGGAATTCACATCTTCTGAAAATGCCACCTTACAGCAGCCTGTTTCCCACCTGACAGTGTTGTAGAGGGAACAGCAGCTTGTTTCCCACCCAACAGTGTGAACTAGCCATGTGCCTGGGGTCATTTCTTCCATTCTTTCACGACTGTGGACACACAACTGCCCAGCTAATAACTGTATTTCCTAGCTTTTCTTGTTAACACATAATGAGGCTGTAGCTGATGAGAGGTATCTGAGCTCCATTCTTTTGCCATGGTTGCCAAGTTTGCTAGATGGGGTGACACTGGAGAGGCCCATGGGCATGGAACATCTAGGTGACTGAAAATGACGGGGGTGGGAGGGACACTCTGGAGCTCAGGTGTTAGCCCTTTCTTCCACTGAGCCAGCATTCTACTAACTTCATGAGAAAGTTTTTCCTTTTAGTGTGGGCTTCCAGGGGTATTCCCTTCTCACTGAATTTTTAAGATTTTGAATCAATCATCCTCGCACAGACACAATACTTTCAAAACATAGTGATTAAGGACAGCAGCAAGTCCCACACAGGATCTACTGTCAAACCACATTAATGTGCTTCACATGACCTAGATAAAAGATGTTGTAGAGCCCAAGAATCTAGGCCTTGTCGTAAGAGACTTCAGTATGACGGACATTGAAGATGTATGAGATTCTTAAATGGCATTGGAACCCAGAGGATTATGTGATTGACAGCCTAGACAAATGTCATTAATGCTTCTTTTCAAGGAACAAATATGTTCATGTACACATTTTCACTAATTAAAGTGGAAAAATGTCTTCAAAATGACTCTTCTGACTTACTGATGGCAACTCTGATGAACCCTCAGCCTACCATACAGTTTCATTCTGGGACTGAGGTTTCCCTTGGTGCACACTATGTAAGAAGTCTTTGTTGCACTACCAGCCGCTGCATTGACGCACATTTTTGATGGATTACTGTCGTAATGTCCTTCTGTAACTAGTTTCTTTCTCTTCTGCCTCTTGCTGACCCCCGCCTATTCTCTACACCACTGTACTTTCTCTTTGAGATGCAAAGACAATGGTGCCCTTCTCCATCTAAAACTGTCAGCGCCTATCACACCATTACCTTCGAGATGGTGTAGAATGTGGTGCAAGCCTTCTCTGTTTTCCTCTCCTTAATATGCCTTTTGCCAGGGGAGTCTGGGCGGCTTTTGCACGTTCCTCAAGTCACCATCTTTGATGAACCAGTGCTGTTCATTCCCTCTCTTTATTACCTTGCACTTATTTTGGTTTTAAAACCTCTCCTACATACTCTGTGATCTAGGATAATTGTCCATTTACAGAATTATCTTCAGGACAAAGATTGTATCTCTGTTTTTTTCATCTTTGTGTGCTCAGTACCTTGCATGATGCTGGAACGTGGTAAAACCTCAATAAATGTTTTGTCAAAGCAAACCCAGCACTTTTAAAATTAGCAGCTTCCATTTGCAAACACAAAGTGACAGACCAGTGGTTCTTAACCTGTGACCTCTTCACAGGGGTCACCTAAGACCGTCGGAAAACACAGACATTTACATTACGATTCAGAACAGTAGCAAAATTACAGATATGAAGAAGCAACAAAAATAATTTTATGGTCGGGGGTCACCACAGCATGAGGAACTGTATTAAAGGGTCACAGCGTTAGGAAAGTTGAGAACCACCATGATAGACCAATGAAAGTGGCTTCTCAGTAATTTAGGTAATTTCTTCAACAGCCCTGTGTAGACGAAAGGTCATGCTGCACAATGCCAGGGTGTCTGCCTTGGATTTGGCAAAGAATGCCTCCATCTTTGGAGGGGGAGGAACCTTTACTTGAACTATGAGTTAAATTGTGTTCTCTTAAAATCTTTATTTGGAGGTCCTTAGGATGCGACTTCCATTGGATATGGGAACCTTACAAAGAGAACCAAGTTAAAAGTAGGGTGCTATGGCTTAATTACTACACCGCCAACTCACATGTTGAAGCTCTAAGCCTCACAAGAGTGCTGCTTGGGAACAAGTTGTTATGAAGGTAATTAAATTCCAACAAGGTCACTAGCTGGGCCCTTATCTAACTTGACTGCTGTTCATATCAAAAGCGGGGAGCGGGAGAGGCACCAGGGATGCAGAGACAGAGGAAAAAGGCCATCTGTAAGTCAGGGAGAGGTCTCAGGAAAAATCAAACCAGACAACACCTTGCTCTTGAACTCTAGACTCCAGAACATTGAGACAATAATTCCCAACAGCTTAAAGCATCCAGTTTATGACATCAATACCCCAGAAAACTAAGCCTCCTAGCAGCATTTATTAACAGTTCTTGTTGACATACTCGTGAACTAAGTCATACATGTACCTCTGGAAGGAACATTAGTAATTTACCCTTTGTCTTGCAGATAGGCAGAGGCTCAAGAGAAAAGGTGGCTGCTTCATGTCTAGTAGCGTTTCTGAGTGGATGAGGTCTTGACAGAGTTCTACTCAGAGCGCCTTCTACTCAGGGGCCACTTAGTGTCCCTCCACACCCCCCAGAAGCCTGCTTCATACTCAATCACACTAGTGTATACGTCATCCTCAGGATGGCTTAAGCGGGTAAAATCACCTTCAGTGTTCGCTTAGAATGTCCTGATCTGAATGCCCAGTAAACTTTATGGATTACCAAGATTTTATTATGCACTAGTTAGATGCTTGCCAAGCTGTCTTGAAAGGAGTTCCCATCCCCACTTCTCATTTTGAGATAGGTCATGGTAAAAATGTGCTTCCTTGTCTCTAAACAGGCTTCATCAAGCAAAGAGAGCTAGGTTGCCACAATGGGTCTTGCTCATCTCCAAGGAAAACAACTAGTTTTTCATTGTGATTTCTAAGGACGTTTAAGTAAATTCACTCTTCTATGAATACCTATGATCCCAGCACCAGACAGCCCAATTATCTCACTGGCTCTGTGTTTGATCTTACTCAAACCATTCATAGTTCTTCTTTTCTTCATTTCATCCATAGTGTGAAGATGTTGACACTGTCTACATCATTTGATTTCTGTGAGGGTTAATGATGTGCCATGTAGCCAGTACACAGTGAACAACCAAAGCCTCTCAGCCATCAGTTACAGATGAAGAATAAAGTCTCAGGGAAAGCTGAGTTTTTTTTTTTTTTACTCCTGTAATCAGAAAGAGCCGCCCCGCGCCCCCCCCCCATGTTCTAGAAGCTTCCCACTAGACAGCACTGTTTTCTTTCTTTCTCCAGGATGCCCTGAATGACTGTAGGCAGGGAGGGACCTGGATTATAGCTTACACATGGCTTGTGGGCCACATTCAGAAAGTAGAGATGGTTGACTCTTTCCATGACATAGTTGCATTAGGTTCATAAAAGAGCTCAAAGGAATATGCTGGGGTACAGTAGAGGTATTTCCTATCTGAGAATCCTCTGGGGGTGGGGAGTCTCGGTTACAGGAAGTGCTATGCTGAGGGCATAACGTATCTACAGTCCCCTTTCCTCTGTCCCTGCACATCTGGTGTGTTACACAGACACCAAGTCTGTGTGGGTGGGAGTCTCCTTGGAATGGCTCTTGCTCCCTTCCCCAGCTAGGAGATGTCAGGATGTAAGTAATGCCTTTCAGGGCTCTCCCTGAACATTCCTGTGACATAGACACAGTGTGGCACAAGAGGGCAGTGGTCTCTTCTGTCTCTTGGTTAGATGGGCCTACTTGATCAGCATTCTCTCCCAACAGAACAGTTATGCTCTCTATCCAGGAAAAGAGAAGATCTACTCAAAATATTTAGGTTGGGCATTAGCTCCACTATTTGAAATTCAAGAAACTTGAGAAAGATACTTAAATTCCATGAACTTCAAGTTCCTCCTATGTAAAATGAAGCTGGTAATAGCACCCACCTGGCAAATTTACTGTGAACCAAAGAGACAATCCATTAAAAGTGCCTTGCCGATAAAGGAGTGCTGGCATCTCATCACCATTCACTGGTTTCACACTCCAGGACTTAGCTTACCTCTCACTCGGCTCCTCTAACTGGCTCTGAGACTGACAATCCATTCCAATGCACGCCCTTCCCTTACAGCCTGTGCTTCATTATCAAGCAAACATTTACACTGTGTGGCCGAGGTGCAGAGATCACACATCGTATGTACTCCTTTCTCTTGCAGCATAAGTGACAGGGAAGTACTTTCTGATGGCATAGAACTGTCTCACCATAATGGAACATGGATTTAGGACTTAGGACCTGCCACCTGCATCCCTTTTCCAGACATCATTGAATGCTGGATCCAGGGCAGAAGGCACAGAGAAAGGTTTTCTCTTGGATACCAGAGCTCTGGCTCTAATTCTGTTTGTTCTTTCCTTCCCTATTTGTTCCTTAACTGTGAACCAAATGTTATATAATGTCACCTGGAGCCAACATGAAAGCACCTTTGTTGAATATGCCTAGAGGCTTTAATATTATAAAGAAAACAAGTGTCATTGGCAAGGCTTGGCTATGGAAACAGAGCTATTGGGCCAGTTAGTATTGGGCTTGCCATTGATGAGGTGCCCTAGCCACCACCAGAGTACTCACTGGAGGCCTCTCGCCTGCACTCCTGCCATAGGTCGAAGGTCCGGGAGTGACTGCTGACAGGGTTGCTTGCAGTGCAGTTGTAGATGCTGTCATGATGCTGGTTGCTAAGGGTGATGTACAGGAGGTGGGAGCGGTTGGCTGGGCTCAGCAGACGGGTGCCCGCCTCATCACTCCAGCTGTAAGCCACATGATCCCCTTTCTTCACTGTGCAGGCTAACATCAAGCTGCAGGTCCCATTCTCAGTCTCCTGGGTTTTGTTTAGCACTTTAATCTCTGGAGTGGAGACCTGCTCTGTCAGGAGAAAGAGAAGGAGCCATCACTGAAACACAACTCCTGGAACTATTGACTGGTTTATTTGTCAAAACAAAGTCTAGACGAGTGTTGCTGGAGTTTTCTTTCCTGCCAGGTCCTGCTGTTGCTTCAGCCACAAATAAACACACGGACGCTATATTAGTCATAAAACTGTTGGCCAATGGCTAGGGTTTCTTATTGGCTAGCTCTGTCTTAATAATTAACCCATAACTACTAATCTATGTATTTCTACATGGCCTTATCTTACCAGAAAATGCCTGGTGTATCCTATCTTCTTGGTCTCTACATGGTGTCCCTTTGTGGTCTCTCTCTGCCTACCTTTCCCAGAATTCTCCTTATTTCCTAGACCTACCTATCTTCCTGCCTCTGTTGGCCAAACAGTGTTTTATTCATCAACCAATAAGAGAAGCATATATCCAGAATGACACCCTCCATCAGACAAGTGGCATTTTCCCCTCACTGAAAAGTCTTAAGTGTGAGTTGTCTCTTGTGAAAAACTGTCACTCACATCATTCCTCACCCCTCTTGGTTATTCAAGGACTCTCTTGAGATAGAAAAGAGAAGCATTTGGTTTCTAGTTCCTTTCTGCTAATACTGTTAGGGTACTGTATGCATCTCCTGATGTACACTATGTAGATTGTTCTGCCATATTCTATCATGAATAAGACAGGTTTTCATTGGCTTAAAGTACAGCCTCTTAGAGCTAAAAGCATGAGTTTTTAGTGGTTGGATTTCATTGAGCCTAAGTGGTGTGTGTGTGTGTGTGTGTGTGTGTGTGTGTGTGTGTGTGTGTATTCAATGTGTGTATGTGGTGTGTGTGAGGTGTTGTGTGGTGTGTTTGTGTATATGGTGTGTATATGTGAGTGTATGTGGTGTGTGTATGGTATAGGGGTATGTGTGTGTGTGGTGTGTGTATGTATGTATGTGTGTGTAGCAAGGGCTTTGTGGGTCTAAGGCAGTGGTAGGTTTTCAATCACAGCCACAGGCCCTATCAATCCATACAGTTCTAAAGCCATGAGATAGGCAAGGTAAAAAGGGAGGTTGTGCTTATTACAGCTACTATAGGACCAGCACATTGCTGGCATTTCATATTCATCTTCTTTAATTCTCTCAATAGGTATAACTAAAAATAATTATTCCCATTTTGTGGATGAGAAAACTGAGTCTCAGAGAAATGGCATGTCTTGTTTGACATTATACAGCTTCTAAGTGGCCAGGCTGAAATAAGTACCTTCATCAGATTCTGAAATCAGCCCTCCCCTTCCCCCTCTCGCTAATGAAAGTCATGGCTGCAGAGAACACAGCTCCCAAAGTACCCAACTTATTATATAAGGTTTGACAAAGTCAGAAAACTTATAAGAACAAAGGGACAGATCATATGACATGCCTTACACATGCTGTGTGGCCTCCATGCACACTCAGCAGAGAACTATGGGTATTCTGCATTCTCTATTTGCAGGAGGGAAACACTGGGGCAGGAGGGAGTCAAGATGTTTCTGTTTCTCTCCTAGATAACTGAATGTTTCAACGAAATGCTAGCTGTGGACTTCCCATCCCATCCTTGGTGGTGTAAGAGATCCCTTTGAAAGATCAGGGAAGCCCCACAGAGATGCCAGCAAGCCTTGGAAAGCAGATGAGGCTCTGGGCCTAGGAGATAGGAATGCAAGGTGTCTTCAAGGACAGGAGCAGAGGTTAGAGGGACTCAGAGAGCACTGGAGTCAGGAAGATGTAGGTTCTACAGTCCCTCAACTAAACAACTACATAACCAGATCCTGGTTCAAATGAGGGGGAAAAAAAGGTGTTTCTTTCACCATGTAGGTGGAAGCCTCCCCCAGGGCTCTGAGCTTGGTGAGCTGCCTGTGGGTGGAATGTCAGCTTTCTTTACTCAGAACCTCTGCTTCAGCAAACAGCCTACACAAATGTGGGTAAGCACGTGCAAAACTACTTGCCCCTGGAGTCGGGGACCCTGGCAATGACAGAGAGGATAGGCTTGTTCAGTTGGATTCAAACTTCGTACTTTTGGGCTTGATAGGGAACAAAAAGCTTTTATTAAAAAATTGATATGCAGACTAAGCCCGTTAGAGATGAAAGCCAGCCCTTCAGGCCCACACAGTGGGCTTCCTTCCTTTCAAAGCAGGAATCAATTCAGCCTCCACCGATGGGCAGTTTGGAATATAACTAACCAACTAATGTCAGCCTGTCAAAGTTTTTCCCTTAAGCTTAAATACTCTCTGGACCAGATCTTTTGAGTTGCTTCCAATTGCAGATACTCTGCTTCTGAGAAAGGCCTAAGTCTTCTAGGCCTCCTGTGTGAAAGAAGTGTGAAAACTCCCATTTTTACCATAAAGTTTCAGTTGCATGCAGAATTGCTGAACGGACACATTCTCCTCCAAGCTCACAAAGTACCATCCTTCATTCTCCCTCCTGTTTGCCAGGATCCCCAGGCTCAGGTTTTCTGGTTGGAACTGGTAGCCGTCCTCCAGGTGATCAGGATAGCCCCCTTTAGTGAGGTCAAATGACACTATTTTCTTGTTGGTTTTGCTTCCTCGAGACGTTGCCATTGTGACAAGGATTCGAACACTTTTGTTAGCACTCTTATTTATCTGATTTGTCAGGGACAGCCACGTGTCACTTCCCAGTGGCTGGATAATCACCGAGCAGTCCATCACACCTCTACCTGTGGGAAGAAAGGGAAGATAATTCCTTATGATGCAAGAACTGGAGAACAGACAGAGAATGACAGGCTTGAGGCTCACCTCTTCTTTTGAACAATCTCAAATTACCACCTTGTAGTCTACAAGGACTACCACCAGGATCCTAAGCATAACTTCAGTGTTTCAAAGCATCCAATGGAAATCCTACAATTACTTCGCCAGGGTTCTGTCAACTCAGGCTGAACAGAAGGCAGAAGTAAATGACTTCCTTAAAGTCACGTTAGTAAGGGGCAGAGCCAGGACTAGAGTCTCAGTCTATAATTTCTCTGCCAAGGTTCTTGCCAACACTCAGCATGCTTGGTAAAGAGTGGATAACAGTAAAAAGGAGCCCAGGGCATCGTAGTTCCCAAAGCACTAAGCCAGGTGACAGGAAGCAAAGAAGGGTAGGAGGACTGTGGAAATTAGGGAGGTGGTGCCCTTCATGTCCAAACTGGAATCCCAGTTCTTCAAAAATATCCAAGATAATTAATAATGGTAAGGTTAAGATATTATTTTATTTTCCTTTTCAAAAAAAAAGCTGAACCAACAAGAACAAGGTGGGGGGGAGGGTGTTAAAAAACCCACAAAACCCCAAAAACCTTTCAAACCACTCTAAGGGGTTCTAGCGCTGACTATTTAATACCTCCTCTTGGCTCAAACCCATAAGCCGCCTTTCTGCCTCCTCTTGCAGGGGGTGACTGCCCTTTTTGTTTCACTGAAAAAATACAGAAGAAATAAAAAAGTAAGATTCAATCTATGGAAATCCCAGTCGATCTGTCTACCTGGAGGAATGGGCTGTGCTCTCTCCCAAGGCTAGCCTCTCCCCTCAAGGAACACTCACAGGCTTTCAGGTTTCCTCTTTAAGCCATCCCCTGTGTTCTCATTGTCTTCTGGATTTCTTTCACCAGCCCATACATACAAACACTTAATTGCCCCTGTCTTAAAAACAAAGCAAAAACAAAAAACAAAACAAATCTCTCCTCTGATCCCAGGTCCGTCCTCAGCCACTTGGCCATTTTCATCTTCTTTCTGGAAGGTTCTTGCATGTCTGTTTATGTTTTCTGCTTTTACTTCCTGACCCAGTTTCCCCTGTGCCCATTCCAAAGAAGTATTCTGCCCCAAATTCTCATTGCATCACACTTGTCCATATCTCTCTGTTACACAGAGCCAAGTCAGTTAATTCTCCATCATTATCTTGAGTGTTTCTCAAGGAACACCCGATAGACGTAGCTCATCATCCCTCCTTTAAACACTCTGCATTTGGTCCCTGAGATACTACACTTCCCTGACTTGCTATTTTGTTCTTTTTATCATTCTTAGTTTCCTTGGGGGAAACTTTTGTTTTCTTCAGATAATCTGAATATCAGACTATGCCTCGGCTCAGGCTTCCTTCTCTTCCTTATTTTCACCTATTCAGTTTCTCATTTAGCTGCACAGTTTGACATATCTCTGCAGTATTTACAGTTGTATCTTATGGCTATTCCTTTCCCTGCCTCGTCCTCTACTGCCTGCAAAGATATGCATGTGGAGGTTTAAACGGCAGCTGACTTTAGCAAAGAGCTTTCTGTTCAAACGTGAATATTCGTCCAGTTTCTCAGGCCAGAACATTGGAGCATCCCTCAGTCTGTCGTTACACTCCGCATTTGATCCTGATAGAAAGCCCTGCTGGCTCTAATTTCCACCTAGGTCTGACACAGACGCACTTCCCATGCCATGCCTGCTACCCCAACACCACAGGCCTAGCTGCTACCACTGTCTTCCAGCTAACCCCCCAGTATTTGTACCACGGAAAGAGAAATTCTTTAAACCCATGTCTGATTTATTTTTTTTCCATTGCTTTTGGTCCTCCAGGGCTTTTCAAGCACTCACAAAGTTCACAGTCCTTGACTCTGCTCACCACAACCCGGGCATTGCTCCAAATCCATCCCTGCTCACTTTCTGGTTTTCACAGCACTATGGCCAGGTAGCTTTCTGCTCCTTAATCTCATCAAGAACATTCCAGTCTCTGGGTCTTGGCATGCTCTGTTTCTCTCTGGAAATCTCTTCCCTTTTGTACCCGAGCGGCTCAGTTCCTCACTTTATTTTAGGTCCCCTCTCAGAGAACTCTTTCTTCTGAGAGGCCTCCTCTGACGGAGCATCCGGGATAGCCCCTGCCCATTGCTCTTGCTGTCACTGCCTGGTGTTATAGTGCACATTCATTCATTTTATTGCTGCCTGCCCCACTTAATACAGTCTTCTCCAGAGAAGACTGTATTCACACCACTGTTTATGCCTGACAACCTGATACAGTGTTTGGTACAGAGACACTCTGAAATAAATACCTGTTCAATTGACAAGTGCCGAAAGCCATATTTTACCTTGACAGACCTCTTAGTTAGCTTAGCCTAATATGTATATAACTGAATTTAACCATAAGTTAATGCTCATTATAGGAACACATGACTCAATGAGCATAGATGGTTCTAGACGATAAGAGATTCAAAAGAGTAAAATGAAAACACCTGCTTCTGTGACGGGCCTACCTAGAAGAGACCCCTTCTCAACTGTGCTAAAGTTGAGCTCCTGGAAAACTGAGTAAACTGGTTAAAATATTCTTGACATCAGTGTGCCCTGAAATCCCTACACTGTCTACTAAATGGCCCAGCCCAAATTAATTAAAGGCTAGTGATGCAGAGAAAAAAGAAGATGCAGTCTACATGAGTAAAAGTCAGGATGAGTGTGCTTGATGCATGGGTGTTACAGGAAAGTGAGGTAGATGACAAGGAAGTTGGTCTTTGGGGCATTGCTAGTGTTTCCTCTTGAAACAGGGTGCTCTCTCCCCGTTTCTCAGTTAGATGAAGACTCTTATTTTACTGTGGCTGTTTGGCACTATTTTGACATGGGTGCACTGGGAAGCACATTGGACTTTCTCCCAGCCATACTCAGGGATGCCTGACAATTCCAGATGGCACAGCTCTTCTGATGGCTTCACACCTGAACTGTACAAATGGTACCTCTTGAGTCCTAAATATAGGTAAAGGAAAGAGGGAAGACTGAGAGCCACACAAGGACCTCTAAATGTATGCACAGTTTGGGGGAATACTTCTCTAAATGCCATTTCTGAAAGAGGTATGAGATTTTAAAAACAGAATCAGTACCATACTATTGACATTTTAAACTAATTTTGATATGGAGAAGGGGAAAATGGGGAAATTTACCCAGCCTAAGACTGTTGTTAACTCCTCACTCTCCAAATGCCTCCGATATAACCTTTCCTGCCACATGGCCTGGTAGGTTTTTTTTTGTTTTGTTTTGTTTTTTGTATTTTCAGAGTACAGGATTGGTACAAGGAAGAGAAAAGCAGGGTAAGGCCGCAGTGGGAAGTAGCCAAGTAAACAAATTAATAAACCATAGAAGGTGAGAGGAGAAAAGACGAAAGGAAAGAAATGGGCAGACACAGACAAGACTTCGTGGTTTGCGAGCACAAGGAGTAGAACCAAAACTTCACCAGGAGGAGACCCTCAGGCCCAAATACACACAGAATGATGATGTAATTTCTCCCATGACTGTCGAGTCTAGAGGGGAGCTTGAGGTCATCGCCACCCCAGCACAAGTGGAAACACAAGTGGAGCTGTAAAACCCTTCACATAGAGTCTCTGTTCCTGAAACATCCTACTGCCTGATGAGGGTTTTCCAGTGAGCCTGTGATTCAATCAGCCCTGTTTACTAGAAGACGTCAGGAGGAAACATTTGAGCTCTGCACACCAACTCACTTTCCTCCAGGGGTAATTCTACTTTGATGGTGGAGTGATTCACATAGGCAGGTGAACAGGGGCCTGAAATCTGCAGGACTTAGCTAACCCATTCACAAGGCGGGATTCTACCCTAGAACTTTATTTTTGGCTTTATGCTGATATGTTATAAATGGTTTTAGCATTTTACTATATTTTTTTGCAGGGGGTGGGGGGGTGGGGGGGAGGGGAGTAGAAACGTGACAGGTTTCACAGGCTTCACAGTTCTAGTTGTAAATGCAGACTCAGGAAGGAAAAAATATCTTATCTAAGGTTTGTTTTTAAACCTAGATGTCAGTTAAATATCCCTGTCCCATGGTGCTGAGAGTGTTGGGCCTTTGCTGCTCAGGCTATTTATCTGTACCCATCATTTCTCAGAGTAAAATCCTGGGTCACCTTTTGCCTAGTCAATTCCTTCCACCCTCCAGGTCTTCACCTTGACTTCTCTTTATGAGGGAAGAATTCCTAGACTCAGGGCTTTCCTGTCACACACTTCCATCTTACTTTGCATCACTCCTTTATAACTAGCTTTCTCTAGTTTAGCACTTGTCATCCTCACACAGAAGCTTTCAAGAAGAGGGATTCATTGTGGTATTCTAAGAGGTACCTGGGACACATGGGAACCCAGGAAACCCTTGTTGTCAAAGTGGATGAATAAAAGGAATTGAATGAATGAATTAATTAGTGAATAAATGACAAGATGTGTCTAAGTTCTCTTTTCACAACCAAAATGAATTACATTTTATCTCTGTATCATCCCTATGTGGGATGAGAGACAGTATGTGTCCCCACTTTCCAGGTGAGGATTTAGAAGTTCCTCCGTCATAAACCCTTGGTTTTTGGCTACAATGGACCCTTTGCCATTCCCCCCAAGCACTTACATCACTTTAGCTCTGTATTTGTATGTCCATCTAAAATACTCTTTCCCAACCCTCATAGAATCCAACCTCTATCTTGAAAGACACACGAAAACTGGCAGCAGTGTTGTCAGCAGCAAGGATCATAGGGAGAAGGATCTTCATTCTGCTCTCATTTGTTCTGTGGAAGTTTCAGAGACACACATGCAACTGCATCTCTCTTCCAATAAACAAAAAGATTAAAACAAAAATCTGTATGCTAAAAAAGTTCCTATATATTTTCTAAACTTCCCTTTGTACACACTTTCTACATTCTCCTATAATTTATCAATTCCTTTCACCTTTGAAGTTTTCTATATTTCAATTAGTATTGATTCAATTCAAGGTCCTCATGGGACCTTGATACACTGTATCATTCTTCCCAATTTCTCAATCAGAAGCTTATCCAGTTTCATTCACTGGCAAGTCTAGAGTGTACAAAGACTGTTGATCTACTCTGCTTATTTTCCTCATTTACAAAGTTGTTATAGTACTGACGGTGATGATAACCTCGTAGGGTTGGTGTGATAAATGATAAACACTTCGAATAATGTCTTGTTTAAAGCAAATATATAGGATTTTCTATGATTGTTTATTCAACAATGATTTTTCAATGACTCTCACATGCCAGACACTATGTCAGGTGATCATCAGAGACAATGATTGCCCCTTTTGCTCCCTACCCTTACACCTTGCCCGGCCACATCAGACGCACTCAGTAGATCAGTGCTGAATGCAATCTTTGAAGGTCAGTCTATAAATGACCAAATCCCTGATGCTTTGAACTCTATTCCAATGCTGCAGATAGAGAAAGGTGAGGTTTTATATCATGGGATTAATTTTTTTTTGAAGAAGAAGAATCTAGATCAATACATTGGCATAGAATGGGCCAGTAGCTGCATTAGGTTGGGTCAAGTCTAGAACCCTTATCTGTTACTCAACATGCATGAAAGATGTGGGAAGGACCCACATGGAAGAATAAAGCACCTCATTTTTGGAGAGTCATCAATCCTAACTCATATATCCCTGTAGTGGCCAATACTGATGATGAGGTCATGCAAATACCGGGTAAGGGGATGCGAGCTGTCTCCACTCAACATGGATATGGACCCAAAATTGCTCTACAAATAAAGTCTAGTTTAAAAGATTACTGATACATTGAAGGATCTGAGCCAATTGATTTCTAGACATGATGTTACAACATGTTTGGTCTTTGGTGTGGATTTTTCAGAATGTAAACTTATCATTTTATATCTAATTCAAGTGCTCATGGAAACATTAGGCACAAGTTATGTGAAAGTATCAGTGAATTGGAGTTAATGGTCTATGTAGATGAAGACCGTAATGTTCTGGCATAAATGATGAGGGGGACAGCCATATCGGAGGCCAACAAAAATGATATTATTACACAATTGGATCAATAATTGGATACACAATTATTGTATCCAATGAATTGAAGAAACTTGAGGCTGACTTTGTAGGAACCCCAGCCTGAGCTGTATCCATTGTAAAGACTATAAGGCTTCCTGAGGGCCTAATAAATATGAACATTGTGACATAAGCACAATATATCTGTCTTCTCTAAGGGCAAGAAATTAAAGATGACTCCCAGTAAAATATAGAAGAAAAAGGCATAAAAGTTTACCTGCAGTTATTAACCCAAAGGGTAGTAACTCTTTACTATGGCTCTCGGATTTAAGTCAAGACACTATATAGAAGTCGTGTCAAATAACCTTGTGGCATTCAATATAAATAAATCAATTGTCATTTAGGAGAATTTCTTTTACTCTGGCAGGGACTCTTTGCTTTTTGCAGATCTGACTGGGAACTGAAAATTGAGCTGGGATGGAAAGGTGCTGATTTTTACAAGAATTGAGCTTCTTGACTGGGTTGCCCAGACACGACTGATCTGCCTCATTTGCAAGGCACTTCTATTTGAGTTTTATTGGGGTTTTACAAAAGAGTACACATTTAAAAATAGAAGCCTGACAAAAATTGAACCAATTTTAGAAGGTGTAATGCAAGGAAAGGACGGTTGCTAAGTGCTGTGTTCTGGGGCTGGGCTGTCACTCACCAACAAGTGACCTCTCACCCTTCAGCAGAACATTTGTTAGCTACACCTGAGCTTCCACAGAGAAAAACAAAAAATCATCCTATAGCTATTAGTCACCAAGTGTTCCAGCAATGGTGGGATTCAGACAAGATACAGTGAGGAAGGCCATGCTCTACCTAAGAAGATGTTTGGTTAGGCAATCTAAGCTCTCAAAGTGGGGCTAAACAAAGGCCGCCCCATCTGAGACTTGAACAAGAGATTCCATTTATAGCACCCCTCCATCCCTGGCACATTCCTGGGCTTTTCTTAGAAAAGTCCAAAATGGATTTGCAGTTATGAAAACCCCAAGACCAAAGCTCTCTAGCCCTCAGGATTTCCCCATCCCCTTCCTAAAGCCATCTCTATGCCAGCTGTCTCTCCCACAATCTCATCAAATCCTAAAATGGAGTTGCCCGTTCCACTCACATGGTCAGCACGGTATCCCCACTTAGCATGGTTGCTCTCAAATACCTTTCCTTATAGCACTGACCCACTGCGCAGAAAACAATAGCCTGCCTTGGAAAGAAGCATCAGCGGGATGGGAGAGAAGTCTGGCTTTAACTTTGCTACCAGTCGGGCCCACTACAGGAGCTTCTTTGACCTTAAATTTCTCCATTTGCATTTCCCACATTCTATAACCAGCCGGGCTCCAAAACTCCCAACCTCTCCCCTTCTTGCTGCTTCGGAATCATCTCTTATAAGAACGTGTGACCACAGTGAAGCCACCGTCTGTTGTCAGCCAAAGGGCTGAGGTTTCTCACTTCTACCTGTTTTTCCTCTACCACCTTTGCTCTACACCGGACCATGCTCGTTGTCTGCTGGTGCATGTGTGAGAGTCACTTTCCACAGCAAGGATTCAGGACAAGTCTTCCAGAGCTCTGTTCCACAGCATGGGTCATTGCTAGAAGGGTACCCACCCCAAACCAACCACTCAGAATTTCAGCCAGAGTCCATTACACCAAGAGGCTGATTACGGATGTAGCGGGTGCCTTTGGCTTCTGGTTTCCTTAGAAACCAGTGTCCATGGAGCTAATCCCTGGAACCCGAGGTTCAAGGAACATATTATTTTCTTCCTCTTTGAAAGACACAGTAGAAACCCAGAGGCACTCCTTCAGGAAGAAGCAACTGAACCACACACCCCATCCTGTGCCCCCTATATCCCCAAAGCTCTGATTCCAAACTGCTGAACACAGGACTCAAACCCTTAAACAAATGGACACTCACCGGTTCCGTAGCTCAATTCAAAAGCCAGAGAAAGAAACAGAAGCATGCCCAAGGAAAGGGACCTGTTGGGATCCATTAGCCAGTGAAGAGAGGGCCGCGGTTCCTGGCTGGGAGCCGGCCAGCTGCTCACAGTTGCCCTGGCAGAGGCTCTCATCAGATAGTGCTGCCTCTGCGTTCAAGTTTACACATCAGGAACCACCGAGTTCCTGAACCAGCTTCCTGTCTCAACTGGGTTTTTTTTTGTTTTTTTTTTTTTTTTCTCTCTGCTTGAGTCTCAAGGATTGCTCATATCTGATCAGGCTTAAATCACTTCGTTGTTCTTGAGAAGCTTAAGTCAGGTGTCTAGACCCATGGGATCCAGGAAAGGACCTGTGTAGTCACTTCAGTCAAACTCTGGTTTGAGGCAGAAACATGCTCCCTCCCCACCCTCCTTTTTCTAAGCTGCTTCCAGGAAATGGTGTCACAGTTCTCTGAGCAGGTCTGTCTGGTAACTATTCTTGTGTCCTAAGGAAAGACAGACTCTGGACAGACCACCTCCAAATGAGGTCATTCAGAGCTCAGGTTCTGTAACTAAACTTCAGTTAGTTACAGAGATAATAGTCTTATTTCTTACTTGTTCCACGATCTCACTGAACACCTCTGTAAGACAGATCCAGAGCTTCAGTCACAGACTGATGGGGTGGGCAAGAGTGGACCACTGACCAACAGCCCATTTCCCTGACAGACACAGTGTGGCAGGATCAAGCTAGTTCTGTGCTGCCTTCAATTTAGAGCCTGTGTGTAAGTTTTCTCTATAGAAAGGACTTACTGTGGGAAAAGAACACTAGAAAATGCTATGATCAGGGCTCACAAGGAGATTTTGAAAGATGAGGCTAGGTGTCTGTGTGTGTGTGTGTGTGTGTGTGTGTGTGTGTGTGTGTGTGTGTGCGTGCCTGCCACGGTTGTGCATGTGGATGTCAAAGAACAACCCTTGGGTGTCAGTTTTCTCCTCCCATCATGTGGGCTCCAGTTACTAAACTGAATTTGCTAGGCCTGTATAGCAAGTGCCCTTTTCCCCTGAGCCATCTTGTTGGTCCCCAGACTAATGCTTTTAGAATTCGTTGTCATAATCAGAGACGCTCTACTCTTGGCCTCCCCAAAGGCCAGAGGGTAGAAAGAGCTGGGGACAGAGGAAAACTAGTCTTTTTCCTTTTTGCTTTCCCTTTCCATCTTTCAGTATACAACTTCATAGTGGTGAGTTGGGTATGGTACTTTCCCAGCTCTACACTCAGCATCATCACCCTGGGAACTAGATATCTGCAGCGTGTGGAATTAATACCATGGAAATTGGCAAACGATATAAATCAGAGTTTCCTTCCTTCCCTTCCTTCCTTCTTTGTTTCCTTTCTTTTCCCTTTGTTTTTCATTTTGTTTTGGTTTTTGAGACAGGGTCTCACTACGTAGTTCTGGCTGACCTAGAACTCACTGCATAGACTGGTCTGGTCTCAAACTCACCTAGTTCTGTTTCCCAGTCATTAAATCAGTTTTCAAAAATAATGTAGGTCCTAGAGTCATACAGCTACCAGACAAAAAGCTCCACTCAGTGTGCTTCTGCCAAGCTCCGCCCTCTCTTCCAAACGCTTACTTCATCCTTCCAAAATGAACCATCTCCTTAAAAAATTTTTTTTCATTAGTTCTTTGAAAATTTAAATTCTTATCATATTTATGCCCCCATTCTTCCAAGGACATTCACCTAACTTTGTGTCCTTTCTTTTCATAAAAACCGCTTTGTGCTACCCAAATAATCTTGGATGTGCGGTCTTCCACTGGAGCACATACTATACTCTCAGAGAAAATTGTCCCTCCCTCTTTCAGAAGCTGATGACCATTAATACGTCCATGCTAGCAGTGGGGTTTTGTGCCCCACTCTCATCTCTAAGCTGAGACTGAGTTTGCACAGGTTCTGTGTATGATGTTACAATTCCTAGGAGTTCCTATGTGCAGCTGCCCTCTGGGTCTTGAAGACAGTTTCCTTGTAGTTGTCTACCACCTCTGGCTCTTACATGCTTTCCTGATGTTTTTAACAAAAATCTCAATTGTTTGATTCTACTAATAAAAACTTGGGAGACAGGTGCTGGGATCAAAGCTTGCTTCCCCAGAGAAACAGGGAAAGCATGGAGCTAACCTGACTCTTCAAGTGCTGGCCCGGAAGCTTCCTAACATCTACCACCATCTCAAAACTGAATGTCCCTCCCTTGTGCTTCTTGAGCGTCTCTCTTTCCATCCCAACCCCCTCTTACTCTCTGTGGTGGTTTTTTCTTAATAATCTTATGTTCACCCTCTGTCAACTGGTTGCTTACTCCACCTCTTGACCTATCGTTGACTTTATTTAATCCTGTTTACAATATTCAAACCCTTGTATTAAAGGCGAAATGTTGAGGCTGAGCCATACCACAACTAGAGACAGGTTTTGCCATTAAACAACACAATCTTGGGGTTCACAGTGTTCTCAAATATCCTGCAACACTCTCTGCCCCCACTCTTGGGAGGAAGGGGGTGCAGTAGAGATGTTCCATTTACAGATGAGTATTTTACAATCTCTTATTCTCTGGACCTTGACCAGTTGTAGGATCTCTGTGTTAGCCACCCACTACAAATAAAGTTTCCTCTGATAACAGTTGAGATTAAATAAGAATGACTCCCATAGGCTCAAATGTTTGAATGCTTAATCATCTAGGAGTGGCACTACTTGAGAGGGATTATGAGGTGTGGTCTTATTGGAGGAAGTGTGTCACTGGGGGTGGGCTTTGAGGTTTCAAAACTCCAAGCCAGGCCAAATAGCTTTTTCTTCCTTGTGCCTGTGGATCCAAATGTAGAATTCTCAACTCCTTTTCCAGCATCACATCTACCAGCATGCCGCTACTCTTCCTGCCATGCTGATAATGAACTAAACATCTAAACCTAAAAGCAAGCTCCAATTAAGTGCTTTCCCGTGAGAGTTGTCATCGTCATAGTGTCTTTTCACAGTAATAGGACATAGACTAAGACAAGGGTTGAGAAGTGCATTAATCTATAGGTATAATGATAAGTTTAGAATTAACCCTCTTCTAGTCTCACCTTGAGGCATTTCTACTTCATGCCATGTTGTGTGGTATTCACCAAAGAAGACTGCTCAGACATATTAAGCCAATAGAAAGTATTAGTTAACTGCTGGCTATACTTCGTGTTTAAGATCCCAGGTTAGCACTGAGCCTTTCTCAGGGTGAGCTTTTAAGCAAAAACAAAAACAAATAATAAAAACAAAAACCAACAAAAAACCCCACAAAACAAAACAAGCCAGGCGTTGGTGGTGCATGACTTTAATCCCCGTACTCAGGAGGCAGAGGCAGGCAGATCTCTGTGAGTTCGAGGCCAGCCTGGTCTCCAGAGCGAGTGCCAGGATAGGCTCCAAAGCTACACAGAGAAACCCTGTCTCAAAAAACAAAACAAAACAAAACAAAACAAAACAAAACAAAAAGCATGTTCTGGGTTGACATACTTAGAATAGTTAGCTAGAACTGGAACTCCAGAAGCAGCAAGCAAGGTTTCTACGTTTAGAGACTTTTCCAGAATTGTGGACTACAGTGGATTAGGTCTTTGTTTTCAATTTTGGAAGGTGGTATTGTCTCCTTGCTGAGCTGTATGGCCTGAATGGTACTTTCCTCATGGAGTCAGCTGTACTAAGGCCTGGAGTCCTGTTACAGCCTCATGATTCTCTCGTCAGAGAGACATCAAGGTAATTCAGGGTTTTAGTCTGAAATGGTTGATTATTTAGGACAATATTTAAAGTCCATCAATGTACACTGACTCAGACATGTAGGTGAATGGAATAGTGTCTCAAGTCAAATTCTTGCTTCCTTGGAATATCAGAATATGACCTTATGTGGAATAGGGATTTTTAATGTAACATAAAATCCCAGCTCAGTTAGAGTGGTCCATAAATTTAATGAGAGTTTCTTCAGAAGAGAGAAAAAAATACACCAGAAATGTCAAACCAAGATAGCAGGGATTGGATTTATGCAACTATATCCAAGGAACATAAGAGAACCTCAGACGCTGGGAGAGATGAGGCAGGGTCTCTCAGAGAACCTTTAAGGAGGCCTGGACCTCTTGATGCCTTAGTTTCAGACATTTTTGTTCTCTGAAACTGTGACAGAATGGATTCTTGTTGTTTCAGCTTCCCATCTTGTGCTACAAGAGACACAAGGAGCTAATGTGGATTTAGGTTATGTGGTAGCTCGAATAAAACTGGCCTCCATAGGGAGTGGCATTGTTTGAAAGGATTAGGACCTGTGGTCTTGTAGGAATAGGTGTGTCATTGGGGGTGGACTTTGAGGTTTGAGAAGCTCAAGCCAGGCCCGGTGGCTCACTCTGTCTTCTTGCTGCCTGCGGATCTGGAAGAACTCTTGACTTCTCCAGAAACATGTCTGCAACTGTGAGTTCTACCATGATGATAATGGACTAAACCTCTGAACCCGTAATCCCGTCCTAATTAAATGTTTTCCTTTATAATAGTTGCCATGGTCATGGTGTCTCTTCATAGCAATAGAAACCCTAATTAAGATAGGCAATGTCTTCACAGCAATAGAACACTGACCAAGACAGGCAATGTGGTGAATCAGACCAATGTGGAAAGACACACGGGGCACCTTGCATTCACACAGCCATTGCTGTGGGGCCAACACATTTACTATGTTATCCTCACAGCAGTCCTGGGAGCAGACAGAGCTAGTGGGAGTCTAGAGCTGGATCTAGACCAAATTTGAGCATTCAGACTCTGGGTAAAAGGTGTTTTCTCTTTTTCTGGAGTACACTTATTATTCCCTGAAGACTCCAGAAGGTGGAAAGGAAGAAAATGCCACTAACCCCTGTAGGCCCGGGGTTTCCATGTGATATTCCATAAATCTCTGAAACAGTGAAAAGAAGGTTTAATTTCCCTGTTTTACAGATGGAGGTCTAAGAGTTGCTGCACACACATGCACACAGAGAGAAATATATATAGAGAGAAATCCTTGATTGCCTAACTCTACATCTATGCTTTCTCTATTCACTATACTATGTCTAGTAGAGTATGCTAGGCAAGAACGTTTGTCAATCTTTGGGCTCATGGTGGTCAATAACTTATTATCTATAAAATATGTCTTCCAGTGTGATCAGAGGGAGAATCCTGGTTTCCTGTTCCTAGCCTCCATCTTCTGTGGCAAGGCATCACTTCCTTTTGGCTACAGAATGCCTCACCCTGAGAGCAAGGAGGACTGTACAGAGAACAGCTTCTCCTGTACTTCAATGAGGTCATCTCCAATTCTTTATTTTTAATTAGTGTGTGTGTGTGTGTGTGTGTGTGTGTGTGTGTGTGTGTGTGTGTTGTGCATGCATGTGTGTGAAGGTGTGCTCACACATTCATATACAAGGGAGTCCAGAAATCCATGTCAAAGGCTCTGAGATCTGTTTGTCTCTGTCCCCTGCTCCTGCCCTGAGGTGACTGGCCCACTGCACCTGGCTTTTATGCAGCTGTCAGAGATCCAAACTCAGGCTCTCAAGCTTGCATGACAAACTCTTTATTGTCTGAGCCATCGTCCCAATCCCAACATCTAACTCTGGAATGCAAAGATATTTGTCTTCTAAGATTTGTTACCCATCTCTCTCTACCTTGGGAGTTCATGGCTACCAGTGGCAGAGTTGCCTGCCTGCCAGTACCTGGGGCTGATGCCTCTGACCATCTTGGTTTCCCAGCCAATGACCATCTTCAACATAACTTCTAACTAAAAGTCCTCTATTGCACAAGATATCCTGGCAGCAAAGTCACTGAGGGGTGGCCAGGTCACCTAGCCTGATGAAGTTTATGATGAGTACATTTATCTGGGTAAGAGAAAAAAACCCCACAAAAACAAAATGAAAGTGCAAAATTCCCCCAAATTCTGAGCATCTCCTAGGAGACCTAATTGCAGAGCCTGGGGAAAACACTGGGAAAAAATACCCCTGTGCCTACTCTGATGGGTAAGATGAGGAAGCTCTTGAGGGATGGAGGTAAAGACGCAGGTATCTGATACAATGGCTGAGGGGATCAGCCGACAGAAAGCTTCTTGTTGGGCTGTGTGTGTGTGTGTGTGTGTGTGTGTGTGTGTGTGTGTGTGTGTGTGTGTGTGTGTGTGTGCATTTGTCTATGTCTCTCTGTCTCTCTCTCTTTCTCTGTGTGTGTCGGGGGAGGGGAGTGGGACCCAGGGGGTTGTGATAAAAAGAGAGCTGGTAAAAAACTGGATGAGAGGAGCTCTGCTCAGATCCAGGCCTAGGCGCTACCTAGCCCTTATCTCATCCTGGGGACTGAGATTTCCCTCTCCAACCTCCTTGTCACGTAGTCTTTCACGAGGGAACCTCCCCCAGAGCTTCAGAATCAGTTCAGAGCAATGACACCTGGGGACTGAGAGATACTGTGGACTTCCTCTCCAAACATTTTACTTTTTCACTGATGCTCCTGCCATCAGACCCCAAAGCCAATGTGGTGTGGACAGTCTCCCCTCTGGGGACTAACCTGGACTTGCTGGCCTTTCCCTGTTCATCAAAGAGTCCTTCACTGAGTGCCACTGTGTGACAGACTCCCCCCCACGGCACTTTTGGAATCGTTCTTGTTAGAGTTACAGTGCTTCCTACAACTCATTACCACACAGTTTTCTGGTCTGCTTGTTACTGGCAACAGTCCTTAGAGAAAGGGAAATGCCTATGTCATGTTAGTCCTTCTAGGAAAAAACAGCATTCAGGAACCAGAGACAGTGGATGCTGAGTCACCAGCCTCAGATCATTTCTGAACTCCCAAAACTGCCTCCACACACCCTTTTAGTCCAAGTGGTGGTCATAGTGTCAACTGGTGATAGTTTCAAAGTACTCTAGAAACCTGGATAACTACTGATGCCTTTGTTCTTCCCTCTACACATATTTCTAACTTCTGTTGAACATAGGGAGATAGATTTTATGGATTGTGTGTTTAAAATTCCAATTATAAAGAATTCAAAGTTTTCTAAAAGATCATCATATTTCTTTAAGAAAAATAACAGAACAGAACAGGAACAGAAAAGCATATAAAATCCTAGCTGAAAATGAAAGCAGAATGAAAGTATGGATTTAATTTTTTGGCCCTACTTGGTTCAACTTCACAAAATTCACATAGGGAGGGATTTGAAGTTAACGCCAAAATCACAAGAGTAAAAACTGCAAGGATAGTTTAATTGTGAAACACATATAAGATTCTTTTCTGTGGAATGTGTTTGTTCACTTCAACTTATCCTCTTGCAGTACTGTAAATTTTCAAGTCAATAAATGACTCTGAGTATTGTATATGAGAAGTGAAGTAAGAAAACTGAAATGCTGTTCCATAATATGGTTAAAGGCAAGGTTTTTATTGTAGTTAAAGAGAAAATACCCAGAGCAAAGACTTTTTTTTTAAAGCAGAGAACATGAGATAGCAAGACAGAGAGAGAGACAGAGACGCAGAGAAAGAAAGAGAGAGAGAGGAAGAGAGAGAGAGAGAGAGAGACAGAGAGAGACAGAGAGAGAAGTGAGAATAGCAGTGACAAGGGGAAAAATCTTGACGTTGTAAAGAGAACAAATGCGATATCTGGGAGAAGGGAAGCCTGAGGCTGCCAGCATGAACTTTGAAACATGTAACAAATACTTGTGGGTAGGAACTGAGGGAGCCTGGAGACCAGCATGGACTTTGATATGTAGCCACAGGTATATCTTAATGGAGAATAAGTTCCTTCTGCCAGAGGTGAGGGAGATGACTCTTCTTGGCAGATGAGAACTAGTTTCACAAGTTCCTGAGGAATGCTGGCTTTTTTCTAACCACCAGAAAACTTCCTATAATCCAGGTTGAGCTGAGACTAGACTCAATTTTGGGCGGAATCAGTGGGGCTCCCTTTTTGAGTGGGAGGGGATACCTTTTGGATGTGACATGTATCATTACAATTAGATGTCTGGTAGGTTATTCTATCATTAAATAATATTTATAGTCAAGATTCCAGTGCTAGGGCAAAAGGCTTTGCAAGAATTACCCTTTACTGAACAGTATTTGAGGGGAGGGGTACCTCACTGTACTACTCCTTCCAGAAACACATTTGTGTCAGGGCCAAAGGAAACTTCCAAGCTCCCCTCCCTAAACTTCCTCCAGCTTCCCTCCTCCCAGCTACGCACCTTCCTTATAACCCTGCTATTCCCACTGTGTTCTTTCTGTTCTGCTCCTGCTTCTCTTAATATGTTTCCTCTCTATTCTGTATGTCCTGATATTCTCTCCTCTCTCACAGATAGCCCTGGCCATGTCAAGTCTACTACTTTCTCTCTCTTTTCTGGACTCTTCCAGATACCTCTAGCTGCTTTCTCTTTCTCTCTCTCTTGTTACGTTAAATCTTTCGGCCAAAAGCTGCCCGAGCCCCACAGCCACGTGGGTGGTCTCTGCCAGCTGCCCGAGTTCTGCCCGCCTCATGGATGGACAAAATAATACAGAGACATATTAGATACAAAGCATGCAGACAACTACGAATTAGGAGCACAGGGACTTCGATGAGCTAGGGTAAGTCACAATGCTGGTGAGACTGCTTTCTTACCTATAAAATGGTGCCCATGTTAGCTCATGTAGTGGATTGCTACTTAGAACCCCACTCTAGACCAAAGCAATTGTGCCCCAATGCTGTGAATCTTAGTGACTGACAGTTATCAGCTGAGTTCTTCTCCAGGGATGCCTTCACAGTTCTTTACTGAGATCAACCTGTATCTAGAAACTAGTCAGTTGGTGGATAAAAAAAAAAGTCTAGTCCTCTCAATTTGGAGCAGACATGTAGAAGTGAACTGAAGCCTTTACCGTGACTGAATCCAAAATCCCACTTCTGCTCAGGCCTTCCTTCTTGCCTTACAGGCAGTGATTGGTTTTTCCAGAAATCATTCAATAAACTTCCTGTAAACTGTCACATGGGGACAAATGGTATTAACATACCAAAGCTCACATGGGCCTCAGGCTGTCTCAGTACCTGATACAGAGTTCAAGATGCTAATATCTTGTCTCTTCTCAACCTTTTCTCATCCACACCCACTACCCCAAACCTCTCCAGCCCAGGTGTTTCCCTTCCCTCAGTTTCTCATTCATATACAGCCCTAAGATAGCTCAATAGTTTGGAGGATAGAGGTATTAAACCAATAGTGTAAAATATACATTATTTCACTGCTAGTTTCCTTGTCTCCCTTTTTGATGGAGGCCTTCCCATGGCAAGCAGTATCTTTTTTCTCACTCCAGATCAAAACTTTCTTCTGTTTACAAATAGTTCAACATATTCTTAATAAAAATCCATTCATTCCTTGGTGGGAGCCACCAAAAATGTTTAGCAGATTAGTGCCTTGTTCATATTGTTGCATAAGGTGAAAGTTTCAGCACCAGATGTATAAACTGACAGCATGACTGCCCACAAGGTATGGTTAAGTGGAAGGTTTTTAGTGTAGATATGAGGGAGAGAACAGAGGCATCTGGAAGAGTCCAGAGGAGAGAGAGAGAAGGTAATAGATTGTACATGGCCAGCAGATTGGGTATGGCCAGGAGGAGAGAGAGAGAGAAGAAGAGAGTGAGAGAGGAAGACAAAGAGAGAAAAGGACCAAGAGAGAAGAGAGAGAGAGAGAGAGAGAGAGAGAGAGAGAGAGAGACAGAGACAGAGACAGAGAGACAGACAGAGACAGAGAGAGAGAGAGAGAGAGAGAGAGAGAGAGAGAGAGAGAGAGAGAGAGAGAGAGAGAGAAAATAGCAGGGCTATAAGGAAAAGTGAGTAGATAAAGCGGAGGGAAGTTCCTGAGCCAGAGAAGCAGGGAAGGAGTCAAGAAGAGTTAAGTACTTGAGCTACAGTAGGAGCCTGGAGGCCAGCATGTTCTTTGATGTGCTAATAGGCACCACTGGCTAGCCACTAGTCCCTTCTGCCAGTGAGAAGGAAATGGCTCCTTTGTTAGAGGGGAACAAGCTTCCTGAGGAATGCTAGCTTTTGTCTAGCTACCGGAATCTCAGAGATTAGAGTTTCCTTTGGATCTGACTTTGCTTTAGAGAAATTACTTTGGTCACAGTGTTAGAGATTTACATAGAACTAAAATCTGGGAGAAATAATGGTTTACAGTTATCTACACTGGAAGAATTAATGACCTAACTTAAAAAGTGGCCATTGGATGGGAGAAGCTGTTCACAAGAGAGTTGTTTAGTATGTAGACTTGGCAGTTGTATACAAGAGAGCACAGAAAAGAAACTGGAAGCATGACCACTCCATGACATGGTTAAGGCAAAAGCTTTTATTGTGTATAAGAGGGAGAAAATATCCAGAGGCATCTAGAAGAGGCCAGAGCAGAGACAGAATGAAGTAGAATGAATATGACCATCAGATTGGACATGGCCAAGGCTATCTATGAGAGAGGGAAGAAGAGTTGGGTATTGAGAATAGTGAGAGAGTCAGGAGAAAAACATAGAGAAAAGTGAGAATAGCAGGGTTATAAGAAGACTGAGTAGCTTTGGGGAGTGAAAGGCCAGGAGACTGGTGTTGGAGCTTTGAAAAATATAACAAATACTTGTGAGTAGTGACTGGGGGAGCCTGGAAGCCAACATGGATCTTGATATTCTAATAGATGCTACAGGTATATGTTAATTGAAAAGCCTTCTGCCCCTTTTGCCAGAGGTAAGGGAGTGATTCCTTTAGGCAGAGGGGAACCAGCTTCACAGGTTCCTGAGGAATGCTGGCTTTCATCTAACCACCAGAAACCCTCCTACCCTCCAGGTTGAGCTAGCTCATTTTTGGATATTTGAACTGCCTCCTAGAGTTTGGGGAACTGGAGATTCCTTTGGATCCGAAAAGAGGAGTTGTTGTCTCTTTGGATGTTGGACATGAAGGACAATAACCTGAATACTGTGACCTTTAGATGTGAGGTTTAGTCTCCTGGCAAATGATGATGCCTTTCTCTGAGAAAGGAAGCACAGAAATAGAGAAAAGTTTGGGGCAAAATTGGGAGCAAGGAGTACAAGGTTAGTTGTTAGTTTGAGGTACGTTTAGTTGAAGTATTTACAGTTTATCTAGATGGAAATTTCTAGCAAACATTTGAATATATAGACTGACTTTAAGAGGAGAATAATAATCTAGAAGCAAACCCCCGATACAACTATCTTAGAATTCACTTTTTTTTTTTAGCCCTCCCACTTCACTCTCAAAAAACTAAGATTTAGAAGCTAACACCTTTAAGGGACTTACCATGAGGTCCATTTTTTGCAAAGACCTGACCAGAAACCGTATCTCTTGGGTTTAAGCCAGTGTACTTAGCTCCTGGTTAAGTTCCTTTTTCTCTCTCTCCTTTTTTCTACTTATCTTCATGCTCCCCCAATGTAACAATGTCTGACATAGAATATTGCTGAATGTGTTTGTTAACTTAATACAATAATTATACCTATTATTTAGGGCATAAGATTGGTCCCTTATATAAACAGCATCACTGGAATTATATTTTAGAGGCATTTTGGAAGTCATCAGACCCAGGGAAATCCAATTTAGCCACGGAATTTGCATTTTACCTCTCTCCACTTCCTCTAAGAGCAATGTCTCTGTTGTTCAGGTCACAGCCATGGGAAGGCTTTGTGCTAAACCCTTTGATGGGATTGGGAAGATTGATCAAAGCAAAAATACTAAAAGGAGTGATTTGGGGTGCAGAACCATGCAATCAATTCTGTCTTATTTTTCACTTGGAGGAACTTGAGCTAAGAGCTCTTGTCTTGATTGAGTCACATTAGAGTCCTGACCCAGGAAGAAAGTAGCAGTCTGGGACAGAAGAAGGAGCTGTACTAGTTAAGCACTTACTGAAGGCTGGACCTTGTATTGCATGATTTAGTGGTGTTTTCCCACTTAATATCCACAAAAAGATCATCCACATGTTTTCCACATGAGGAAAGCTTATTTCCCTAGAGTTTTACAATTGGTCAATGGCAGTTTTGGAACATAAACCCCGAATTGTCTGACTCCAGAGCTCATGCCTTATCTTCTGTGTCATAGAGTCTATGGTATACAACTTACTAGAGGTTTCTAGTACTAATCCAAGCATCAGGTATAAGCCTGGAAACCAAAATGCCTATTCTGACACTTTCTCTGGAAGCCAGTGAACTTGCCAATCTTGACATCCTTCCAAGCCCTGTAAAGTTCTGGGATATAAGAGAGTCCAGGATATTCTTGTGACTCAGGGGATGCCCAGTGGGTGTCAGTGGAAGGGGATTTGACCTTCACCTCTAGCCCGAGCTCTGTCAGTAACTAGTCTAATGGCCTTGGATAAGCCGCCACTTCACTGTTACAGTTTTCCAAGACTGAAGAAAATACAGATAAATGTAAATTTTGTGGGCTTCCCTACTGATTTCCAAGCCTTGTCTTCAGTAGTTATCTTTGTCACAAAGTTGGTAGAAAAAGCCGATTTATTGGGGAGTGAGTCTCTGTCTCCTAAGAAATGTTTCTTGGCTTTGAAGAATGATTGCTTTGAATCTTAACAAATGAGTAAGAGTTTATCAGATCAGTGATGAGGAGGAGGGGATTTTAGGAGGCACAAAAGCTTGAACAAAGGCACCCGTAAGTTCTAAGGAATCACAAATACAACAAAGTTGCAGCATTTGGTGAAAGGGAGGGTCTAAACTAGAAATGAGAGAGGAGAAATCCACAGAAACCAAGTCATGCAAGGAGCCGTCAGATTGGGCTCTCTAAATAGCTTATGTCTCAAGGTTTCAAGCATGACAGTGTGGTCAGGAAACTTGTGCTTAAGGTCCTTCTGCTGTGTTCTGGCTCTTTGCCGGAGATGGCAAGAGAGCAGCTCCCACTCTTTAGAAGGGAAAGAGATGGGGCAGAACCGCCACACCAGTTTCCTGGCTTTGTCCATTTGCTACGTGTGGTGGTTAATCTTGACTGCCAATTTGGAGTCAACTGATCCTCTGAGCCAATATCTGAGGCATTTCCAGGAAGAAAAAATATGAAAGAAAAAACCCCTTCTCTCGAATGGATGGGACCTTCCAGTGGTGGTTCAAAGTCTGACAAAAAAATCCTGGTGCATGCTGGCTTTTCTGGCATCACTTCTTGAGCATCTACTCTCCTAATTGCCACACCATCCTCCACGAATACCTGACTCCAGCTTCTTCAGCCTTCCAGTGTAGGCAGAAGACGGGGACAATCCAGAAATCTTCTAGGACTTCAGTAACAGATCGGGACTGCTGAAGAGTCCATTCATGGGCTGAGCAGGTAGCTACTGGGTTCTCAGCCTCTGCAGCATGCAGATAGCCATTGTTGAACATCCCAGTCCCCATTTTTAAGCCACCCCATGATATGTACACATTCCAGACAATGCTGCTAGCATACTACTCTTGGATGCTTTGTTCCATTTCCCTCTTCTCCCCTTTCTCTCCTGTTCCAGCCCCCAACTTCCTCTCCCCACAGAGGAAGAACCTCCCTATGTTATCCAGGTGGCCTGTGCCTGTAATTCTTTTGCCTGCACCCCCTGAACAGCTAAGAGCACAGACTCATGCCACCACGCCCAGACTTTGCTTGACTGAATCAACGGAAGACTAATCTGTCATCTCCTCGTTGATGGTTTAATGGGTGTTCAATTGAAAATGATTATTTGTCCTGAAAGAGTCTATAAGAAGAGAGTCCTATAAGAGTAAAGAAGAGGACACTGTAGATGTCAACACAGCCTCATTTTAAAGGTCCATCGGTGAGAGATGATCAAGGCAGAAATGATCTTTCTACCTTTTGACTTAAACATAATGTCAAACTTGGAGAATATTAAGAGAGATATATAGAGAACACACTTACACCAAGACATGGTGACACACGCATGTAATCCCAGCACTTAGGAGGTAAAGATAGGAGGATCAGAAGTTCAAGGCCAGTTTCTGCTACAGTAAATCCAAAGCTAATTGGAGCTACATAAGATGTGATTTCAACACACCATTTTAAATAACAACAAAAACCAATCGACAACAAAAATTCACCTTTATAACCTATCTGCAAATCTGAGTTGGCTGTAACTGAATACCCGTTCTTTAATGCTTTACTCCATTTTAATTTTCTCTGTATGTATGTGTTATATAATATGCATGTATGTGGATATGTATGTATTTATACATATACAAACATATACATATAATTACTTTTTCCTTTGCTATGGCAAAACACTTGACAAAAGCTACTTAAGAAGGACTTATTTGGGCTTACAGTTTAAGGGTACAGTCCATCATATTGGGACAGGCCAGGTGGCAGGAGTGACTCGGCTATGGAAGCCGCAGCATGAAGGAGTTGGTTATATTGTATCCACAGTCAGGAGGCAGAGAGAGAGGCATACTGATGCTGCATTCACCGTCTCTATCTGGTTTAGTCCAGGATCCAGACCACGGGATGATGCTGTCCCCTTTCAGGCTAGGTCTTCCTTCTTCAGTTAGGCTTTTCTGGTAAATCCCTCACAGACACAGTGGTTTGTCTCCTAAGCAATTCTAAACACCATGGTGTTGATAATCAAGATTGAACATTGCAAGGCTTGTGTATATTTTCCCCTAAAATATTGGACTTTGTGTGTATCTCGGCCCTTTGTCTATAACTTTGGTGTGAAGACTCAGGATAGCCCCTAAGTTGAAAGAGGAAAACCAGGCAGTTTCAAGCTGGTAAGGGCGTGCATTTTAGTAGTGGAATAGGCTGCAGCTCTCCTCCGGACACTCTAGATGCTTCCATGCTTGCACCAGTCACACTGGCACATTTAGTCCATGTTGTTTTTCTCTTTGCCAGCTGTCTCCCCCCACCCACCCCCGAAGCTAATCTTTAGGGGCTTTGTTTGTGTAAGGTCTCCTAGACTCATTCTTTGCCCTATTCTCCTGTTTCAAACTGTTACACTTACATGCCTGAAAGAATTCAAGCATGCACAAGCAAGTGTGCTCAACAGCCAAGAAGAGTAGAACATTTGCCAGTTTATTCTCTCTCCCCTCTTTCTCAGAAAAGTGTCACAATAGAATTCCCTTCTATTGATGAAAAGTTATCAACCAATGTTAACTTTCTTAATCTGGGAGTTAATTACAAAAGTGTAATCATCTTACTTTTCGGCACAAAATGTTACAGACTTCGAAAACACCAAGAGGCCACAGTCACAATTTAAATGTAATTCACTGAACTTTGATTTTTAAGCTACAGCTGTCCTGGGTTCCCATGGTTGGATTTGGCACCAAGGCCCAGCTACCAGGGGATGAGGGCTTTTAGAGTCAGTTCAATCACAATTACTTCATGCCTGTGGAATCTGAAGCTGCTTGTGGAGCTGCCTCACTCGCCCCTGCACACAGCGATAAGAGGAGTTTTCAGAAACCAGGGCAGGTGGTTAATCATTTCATAATGGTTTTTACCATCCTGGGGAGGGGGCAAGGAGTCAGAGTTGCTAGGAGATGGTCTTTTAGGAATTTAGAATGGGTGCCTAGCACAAAATGGACTTTTCCGTAGCCATCACAATATATAATATTTCAATAAAGAGTGATAATGATAGAGAAGCTGATTTATGGGTTTACCTTTGACATCATCTCTTGCTCTTGGCTGGGAATAGTCTGAAGAAATACTTGCCCACTGGAGCATGTGGCTCTGGCAGGCCTTGCCCTTCTCTCCCATTCCCTCTGCCTTACTAAAAATCATTAGATTACATCCCCAAAGCTAGCCACCAAGGTCTATTCCCTTAATAGGCCACTTCCTCCTCCTGAGTCGGCTACCAAGGTCCAGCTATCAAAGTATGGAAGTCCAGGAATCAAAAGTCCCCCTTGGCTCACCTAATTAACATGCCCAATTAAAATTAAACACCTTATCTGGGCGTTGGTGGCGCATGCCTTTAATCCCAGCACTCAGGAGGCAGAGGCAGGCAGATCTCTGTGAGTTCAAGACCAGCCTGGTCTACAGAGCGAGTTCCAGGACAGCCTCGAAAGCCACAGAGAAACCTTATCTCAAAAAAAAAAAAAAAATTAAACACCTCATCCTAACACGGGGTTTCCTCTATAAGGGGTTTCCCCCTTGTTCCTTTGTAAACCACCATTTTCCTATGTGCCGCGTCTGTCTCCCCTCTATCCAAAGGCAGTTTTTCATCCTCCAGGACAAATGCCCCCTCTCCCTTGCTGCCTTTCCCTTCTTCCTCATCCTTTATCTCCTGTCATCCTTTGTCTCTTAACCCCTGCCCTCTGTCCCTCTAGGGCAAGCAAATCTCCTTTGTTCTGAGAACTTGGCCTTGGGGGTCCTGAGCTGATACTTCTCCTTTCATGTTCTTCACTGTCCATTTAGTGCTCAGTCCTGTTATTGACCTCACAACTCTAATAAGGAAAATATAGCAGTTTTGAGGCAAGACTGATCACAGGTTTGGTACCCAGGGTGAGATATGATTGATCATTGGCGAACCACCTCTTGGAAATAAGAATGGCTCAGTCATCACTTAAGAGTGTTCAGAAGACTAACTTTTTGGCTTCTGGCATTAACCGTGTATGAGGAGACCCCAAAGGAACTTGCATCTGGACGTTGAGAGAGGCTTCCATTGTAAGAGACCTTCTCCACAACCAATAGGTGATGGGGGAGGTCCTTCTGTGTATATGTTTGTCGTATTGGGCGATAAATAAAGTAATGTTGGCCAATAGGGAAACAAGATAGGTGGGGCTAGAAGTCGAGGAGGATTCTGGGAAATGTAGTAAGATCCCAGCAAGAGAGGATGCATGTCGCTGGTGTCCTTGGTAAGATAAGTCTTTATAAAAATACATAGATTAACGGTTATGGTTGATACTTAGGACAGAGCTAGCAAATGAGAAATCCTAGTCATTGGCTAGCAGCATTGTAACTAACATAAGACTCTGTATGTAGTTTGGGGGCCCTAGAGTGGCGGCAGGGCTCAGGAGGATGGCGGAAGGAGTTATTGTTACAAATAGGTGATTGCTTATGGAAGATGGAGAGAAATCATTGCTGTAAACCTAGGGCTCCTAATAGTGTCCTGGAGGCAGTGGCCTTTAGGAAGGACCTTCGTGGGATTTTTCTGGCACCACAGTCTGAAATTGATAATGTATATGCCCTATTAGCTTGTTTATTGGCAAATCTTGTGTAGTAGTTTGAAAGTAATTGACCCCATAAACTCATAAGGAGTGGCACTACTAGGCAGTGTGGCTTTGTTTGAGGAGGTGTGGCCTTGTTGGAAGAAGTGTGTCACTGTGGGGTAGGCTTTGAGGTCTCCTATGCTCAAGCTACTCCCAGTGAGACAGACCACTTCCTGTTGCCTGCAAGTCAAGGTGTATTAGCTCTCAGCTCCTGCTCCAGCACCATGTTTGCCTGCATGCCACCATGTCTCAGCATGATAATGGACTAAACCTCTGAAAATATAAGACACCCAATTAAATTTTTTCCTTTATAAGAGTTGCCATGGTCATGTTTATTTTCACAGCAACAGAAACCCTAACCAAGACATCCTATCTATGCTATCATTTGTTCCAGAAAAACTGTATAATTTCCTTCTTTATACTCTTGACAGAAGGTTCTCTATGCCAGGGCTTTTCCTCTTGACCCCTTTCTAATTTTAGGAGTGGAGATGAAGCGATGTCACTGAGGGTGAAGTCATCTCTCTGGTGCTGCCCTTTGAGAAAGTCACCAATCTCCTTATGCTGGAGGGGAGAAAGCAGGCCTTCATTCAAATGAACACAGAGGAGGCTGCCAACACTATGGTCAACTACTATACGTCAGTGGCACCCATGCTGCGTGGACAGCCCATCTACATCCAGTTCTTCAACCACAAGGAGCTCAAAACTGATAGCTCACCCAACCAGGCATGTGCCCAAGCTGTGAACTCTGTGCAGTCTGGAAACCTGGCCTCGGCAGCCTATGCCACTGCCATGGATGCAGGGATGGCAATGTCAGGCCAGAGCCCGGTGCTCAGAGTCATTATAGAAAACCTCTTCTACCCAGTGGCCCTGGATGTTCTGCACCAGATCTTCTCTAAGTTTGGCACAGTCCTAAAGATCATCACATTCACCAAGAATAACCGGTTCTAGGCACTGCTGCAGTATGCTGACGCTGTGAGCACCCAACATGCCTGGCTGTCGCTGGATGGCCAGAACATCTACAACGCCTGCTCCAGGTTGCGCATTGACTTCTCCAAGTCTTAAGCTCACTAGTCTTAATGTCAAATACAACAAAGACAAGAGCAGAGATTACAGTTGCCCTGACTTGCCCTCTGGGGATAGCCAGCCTTCGCTGGACCAGACCATGGTTGCAGCCTTTGGCCTCTCTGCTCCAAAAGTCCATGGAGCATTGCCCCCCCCACCCCCTGCCATACCTTCTGCTGCTGCATTGCCATTCCAGGCCTGGCAGGCACCAGAAATTCTGTCCTTCTGGTCAGTAACCTGAACCCTGAGAGAGTCACAAGCCAAAGCCTCTTTATTCTCTTCAGAGTCTGTGGTGATGTTCAGTGGGTTACCCTCAAATGAATTGGTACAGGAGACCACTTTCTGAACATAACACCAGTAGCACAAACATTGAGATCAACAATTAATAAATGGGACCTCCTGAAACTGAGAAGCTTCTGTAAGGCAAAGGACACAGTCAGCAAGACAAAACGCCAGCCCACAGAGTGGAAAAAGATATTCACCAACCCCACATCTGACAGAGGGCTGATCACCAAAATATACAAAGAACTCAAGAAGCTATTCTCCAAAACACCAAACAAGGCAATTAAAAGTTGGAGTGCAGAACTAAATAGAGAATTCTCAACAGAGGAATCCAAAATGCTAAAAGACACTTAAGAAAGTGCTCAACATCCTTAGCCATCAGGGAAATGCAGCTCAAAACCACTCTGAGATACCATTTTACTCCTGTCAGAGATTAATAATACCAATGCCAATCTATGCTGGAGGGGATGTGGAGAAAGAGGAACTCTCCTCCATTGCTGGTGGGAGTGCAAACTTGTACAACCACTTTGGAAATCAGTATGGTGGTTTCTCAGGAAAATGGGAATCTACTGCAAAATCCAGCAATTCCTCTCTTGGGCATATACCCAAAGAATGCACATTCATACAACAAGGACATCTGTTCAACTATGTTCATAGCAGCATTATTTGTAATAACCAGAACCTGTAAGCAACCTAGAAGGTCCTCAACTGAAGAATGGATAGAGAAAATGTGGTACATTTACACAATGGAGTACTACTCAGTGGAAAAAAAAAACAATGGAATCTTGAAATTCGCAGGCAAATGGATGGAACTAGATGAAACCATCCTGAGTGAGGTAACCCAGTCACAAAAAGATAAACATGGTCTGTACTCACTCATTTTTGATTTTTAGACATAGAGCAAAGGATTGCCAGTCTACAATCCACACTGCCAGAGGAGCTAGGAAGCAAGGAGGACCCCAAGAGAAGATTGCATACATGATTGCAGGACATGAACCCCTGACACAGGGGGGGGAGAGGAAGGAGGTGGGAAGGGGAGAAGGGGAGGGGGAGGAGAACAGGAGGACTGGGACAGGGGAGGAATAGAGGAGGAAAAGAAAGGAGATGTCTTGATAGAGGGAGACAGTACAGGTATGGAGAGAGGTCTGGCACAGGGGAAATGTTCACAGGGATGACCCCAACTAAGAAGCCAGGCAGTGGTGGAGAAAAAGCCATTGGTGCCCTTCCCCTATAATGAGACTGGTGTCTACCTTGGTTACCATTCCTAGAGCCTTCATCCAGTAGCTGTTCGAAGCAGAAACAGGCACCCACAGCTAAGCACTGAACCATACTACTGGAATCCAGTTGTGGAGAAGGAGGAGGGATGAGCAAAGGAGCCAAGACCGGGCTGGAGCAACAGGCAGAAACAGTGGACCTGACCTAGTGAGAGCACGGAGACCCTAGTCATAAATCTTAGGAAACAGCATTGGACCAAACCAAGCCCTCTTGAATGTGGGTGCCAGCTAGGAGGCCAAGACAGTCTATGGGACCTCTAACAGTGGAGCCAGTGTTTATCCCTAGAGCACAAATGGGCTTTGGGAGCCCATTCCCTATGGAGGGATACTATTGCAGCCCAGATACAGGAAGGAGGGCCTGGGCCCTCCCCCAAATAATATGAAGGACTTTGAAGGTCCCTGGTGGAGGGCCTCACTATCCCTGGGGAAGTTGGGGGGTAGCTTGCGGGGAGGGATTGGTGGGGAACATGGGAGGTTGGAAGGGCAAGGGAATGGGGGGGATGGATATATAAATAGGAGTAGTAATTAAAGAATTAAAAAAAAAAGATTCTGTTCAACAAGAAAGAAAATGCACTTGTCCAGATGGCGGATATCAGCCAGGCCCAGCTGGCCATTAGCCACCTGAATGGGCACAAGCTATATGGGAAGTCAGTGAGCATCACACTGTGAAAGCATCAGAGTGTGCAGTTGCCTCGTGAGGGACAGGAGGACCAGGGCCTGACCAAGGACTATGATAGCTCACCACTGCATCTCTTCAGAAGCCGGGCTCCAAGAACTTCCAGAACATCTTCCTGCCCTCAGCTACTCTCCACCTCTCCGATATCTGCCCTCTGTGTCAGAAGACAACCTCAAGAACCACTTCTCCAGCAACGGTGGTGTGGTCAAAGGCTTCAAGTTCTTCCAGAAGGACGGAAAGATGGCCCTGATCCAGATGGGCTCTGTGGAAGAGGCGGTGCGGGCGCTGATTGAACTGCACGACCATGACCTGGGCAGAACCACCACCTGCGTGTGTCCTCCATGTCCACCATCTAGGTGCCTACGGACCTGCGACAGCTTCCACCATTCCAGAAAAGCAGCTGAAGTGACCTAACAGACCAGAGATTTTAGTTTTTTAAAGAGATCAGTTTACCTGTTCTTTAAAAAATTAAATCCCGTCCACCTTGCCATGGCAGGAAATGACTTGGGCCACAGTGGTCCACTCAGGCCAGGCACTATGCCTTGAGCGGCTCAGGCATAATAAGGCCACAGCGATGCCCCGAACACAGCCGCTTTCTCACACCCTACAAAACCAGCCCACCTTGTGGCTGTGCACCTAGCTTCTTAGGCCACCAGTCTTGTCTCTAGAGCTGCAAATGAGCCAGTGGCCTGCACCACAGGCTCCCTATGCTATGCAGTAACTGGGGTCACTGCCCTCACCCTTATAATCAAGTGACATGATTCTCTCATGTCCCTAGCCAGCCTGGGGGGCTCAGGCCATCCTCAGTTGCCGAGCCTCATGTGTTCTATTCTATGCAGTCGCAGACACCCATGCCTAGCAATATTTCCACTTGACCAAATACCTGAATCTTTCCCCATTCATATGCAAGAGATACAGTTTTAAGTAACTTTTTATAGCAATGATACAATGGTATGTGTGTACTCTCAGCTTGTATGTCCCTGTGCTTGTCCCCTCCCTTCCCGGTGACCAACTTGCAGGTGGCACCCAGGCCAGTGCTGCCTCTGCCTGGAGAAAAACAGCTCTGAGATCAGTGGGTTCCTACCTTCAAATTTTAGACCAAAGTTTTGTTTTCTGCCCTCCTCTGACTAGGTCCAGGTGAGGGGCTGACCTCTAGGCCTTAATGCCCCTCCCAAATGCTCATATCATGCCTAGCCTATCTGTGGGAGGGGTTCCCTGGACCTTGCCTCTGTGAAAGACTGGCAAGAGTGTAAACATTTATTATTTTTATACTTGTGTGGAGCTGAGGAGGTACAGCCGTTTTTTATGGTGACAGATGTATATTTTGGAAACAACTACAGGCTCAGTATTGTCCCGGGGCCACCCAGTCCCGGATGGTGTTTTGGGGGGGAGTTCCCATTAAAGCAGTTTTCTAACCTGTGCCTTCCCTGAGCTCTTCATTCTGAGCTGTAGAGGTATCAGTTGGGCTGGGCCCGGACTCAATGAACAAACAGCTGTGTCTTGGCAAAAACCAAAAAACCAAACCAAAACAAAACCAAAAAAAAACAAAAAACAAAAACAAACAAACAAAAGTTACACATTTGAAAACAAATTTTTGAGAAAGAATTCTAAATAGAAGGGAAATACTTTGGTGGTGAGAAAGTAGTGCATATGCTAAAATAAGGGGTTTTAATTATTTAAATAATTATTTAATTATTTAATTTTGTATTTGAGTATTGTATCATTTCCACGTCTCTTCACCCCTCCCATCTCCTCCCTAGTCTCTTCCCCTCCCTCTCAAATTCATGACTTATTCTTTAGTCATTGTTGTTACATTATGTGTGTATAACATGTATATTTGTATACACAATATGTATATATAAATACAACCTGCTGAGCTCATAGTGGCTACACAGCAAGTTCAAAGTCAGACTGGGATAAATAGGAAAACCCTGTATCAAGAATCAACTTTAAAACAAAAATATTTTATCTGTTTTAACATTTTCTTTACATCATCACTTAGTAATTTTGGTTAAATAAATATCTACTATTTGAGGTTATTTATCTTATTATATATACATAGACATCTGCAATTAGAGATTCATGCACCTGAGGGCTTAATAGCCTGTGGATCTGAGCTTTGTCTAAATGTTATGTAGAAACCTGTAGAATTAGAAGTGTACTATAATAGGTCTTTGTCAATTTTCTTTGACTCACTAGCCCCAAAATAATGATACAGAGACTTCTTATTAATTATGGAAGCTTGCTGACCTGAACGTCGGGGAACTCTTGCTACCCAGACTGATAGCTGGGATACCAGCATGGAGCTCATCCAGACCCCAGGAACATGGGTTTCAGTGAGGTAAACCTCAGAAATCTATGGTACCTGCTGTAGTAGTTCAGTATTTATCCCTAGCATAGGTGTGGACTTTGGGAGCCCATTCTACATAGAGGAATACTCCCTGAGCCAACACACATGGAGGAGGGCCTAGGCCCTATCCCAAAGGATACAATAGACTCTGATGACACCCTATGGAAGGCCTCACCAGCCAGGGGGAGCAGAAAGGATATGTGATAGGTAGGGTTTTAGTTGGGGGGTGGTGGTAAGGGAGGACGGGAGGGACAAGGGAACTGGGATTGTCATGTAAAACAATCTTGTTTCTAATTCAAATAAAAAAAATTAAAAAATTATGGAAGCTTGCCCTTTAGCTTGTTCCCAACTAGCTCTTATAACTTAAGTTAACCTGTTTCTATTAATCTACATGCTGTCACATGGCTTCTACCTCTCTCCCATTCTGTGCATCTGACTCAGCAGCTAGAGACATCCCCTCTTCCCCTCTCTGTCAGGAAGTCCTGCCTAACCTCTCCTGTCTAGCCAAGGCTGGTCAGCTTCTTATTAAACCAATCACAGTGATACATCTTCACACAGTGTGAACAAATATCCCACCACAGTGTACAGTGTACAGGGTTAATGCAAGCAAAGCAAAGCAGTGTTGTTTTTTATACAATATACATTGTATCTATCTATACCTTAAATACATAAAACCATTCTTGAAAGTCCTTTCACATTTCTGTCATTGTAATTGATACAATTAAAGAAAAAAAAAGAAAGAATCCCATCATCTTGTCAGTCTTGTGATTTAAAACCGGATCTGAAAGGACCTGGGTTCAATTTCCAGCACCCACATAGCAGCTCACAACTGTCTGTAACTATAAGAGCTGACATCCTCACACAGACAACATGCAGGTGAAACATTCATGCACATAATGTTAAAAAATAAAATATAATAAAGAATTAAAGCCTGTATCTAATTAAAACCTGTGTTTAATTGAAATAATTTAAGTCTGTATCTGTTTGTATTAGCTAAATAAGCACTTCCAGATTGTATAAGAAAACTAGCTGAGCATGAGCCACAGAATTAGCCAGAAAGTAGCAAATGCTAGAATTGCCAGTGCCTATTACCATGCCTGCCCAGTTTTAAGGTAGTGCTGTAGAGAGAATAAAGGGCTTTGTGCATGCTGGCAAGTACTTGTTAAGTTTCTTCTGGGATTCAAACATTCCATCCTACAGGAAGATAAACAACTCAGAATAGCTCTAGGAAGTCACTGAAACTGACCAAATTCACCTGGACCCTCCCTGCCAGAATAAGCTGTAAAAGCTGGGAGTATCGCTCAGAGGAATGGAGCCAAGAAGCAGAACAAGACTCAGACAAGCTCACTTCGTTAGGGTTTCTATTTCCCACAACAAAACACCATGACCAAAATGCAAGTTGGGGAGGAAAGTGTTTATTTGGCTTATACTTCCAGATCATGGTCTGTCATTGGAGGAAGTCAGAACAGGAACTCAAGCGGGGCTGAAACCTGGAGCAGGAGTTGATGCAGAAGCCATGGAGGGGTGCTGCTTTCTGGCTTGCTTTCCATGGTTTGCTTAGTCTGCTTTTTTATAGAAGCCAGGACCACCAGCCCAGAGATGGCTCCACTCACAATGGGCTGGGCCCTGCCCCATTGATCACTAGATGAGAAAATACCTTGCAGCTGGCTCTCATGGAGGCATTTTCTCCATGGCTTCTTCCTCCCTAGTGACTCTAGCCTGGGTCAGACTGATAAAAAAAAAAAAAAAAAAAAAAAAAAGCAGCCAGTACACAAGACAAGCTGCAAAGAAGACTCTTGACGTCAGATCATCCACCTGCAAGAAACAACCTAAATGAGTTTCCTGGAAGAGTTCTAAAGACCACCTGAGGCACCTGAAAAGGACAGTCTCCAATCAGTTGAGCTGCCTGCAGGGTGTGCAGTGTGTTTCATGTTCCCAGCTTTGATGAGCTGTCCCCCATGCTGGGGTGGACTTCAGTGACGCAACTCTCTTTGAGTCCTTTCTGTTCCTACAAGTAACCCATTCCTGTAAGTCATACCAAGTTGGACTTTGGTGGTGTCTGTACTTTGGTCTGTTATGGGATCCCTATCTGGGTGAATAGACATGAGTATTGCATCTCCTTAGGGAAAGTTTTGTCACTCAACAGTACTCTTCCAACAGAGCTACACTCCCAGGCTTTCTCTGTCATGAGAGGAACACTGTGTGGACTGGCTGCCTCACCCTTTTACCATTAATTACAGCTACGGATGCTCTTGCCACCATTACTCTCTCACCATGAAACTCTAATCAAAGTGCACCTTTCCTCCATTAATTCCATCAGGTATTTTTGTACAGCAGTGGGAGAGCATCTAGGAGGCAGGGCACCCCTTGCGTCATCTTCTTTCCTTTTCCTTGAAGTCTCCTCCTCACACAGTCCCTGACCTGCCCATCACCCATCACCTTTCATTTTTCAGTCTCTAGTTTCAAAGGAAGGCTCTCTCTGACTTTAAAGTCAGATTCAAGCCTTGATTCCCTGTTGTCAATCCTCAGCGCTTGTCTGTATAGAAGTCGTCAAATTCGTCATGTGCAGCTGTTGTCATAATAGAACTTAAGTTAGTGATGTTCCTCGTGGCTATCTCTCTCTCTCTCTCTCTCTCTCTCTCTCTCTCTCTCTCTCTCTCTCTCTCTCTCTGTGTGTGTGTGTGTGTGTGTGTGTGTGTGTGTGTGTGTGTGTGTGTTAAATGTAGAAGGAAGTGCAACTCATAGCAGATGCTCAGTAAATATATCTACCGGCATTTTTGAACAACTGAATTATTGAATTTGGCTGGTTGGAAGTTAAGATGAGAGGGCCTTTTGTTTTCCAGGCACAGGTGGACCCTGCCACATCTGCACCCATTGTTTAAGGATGTTTGGGGCAAATCCCTCAGTTTCACTTTTGTTATTTCCAGTAATTTAACAGTTCAATGTAAAACTCCCCTGTGCCTCTTCCCGTCACTTCTGTTTAAGCTTACCTCATGTTCTAATATCTGTAACAGGGAAGAGGGTGTGATTTGGTCTCCCCCCACCCATCTCCTTTACCTCATCGTCTTGAAGCTTCTCACATGACATGGGGCAAGAGGTGAGGGCCAGACCATTTTTAGTTATCTGCCGTGGATGCTAGTCTCAATCTCTCTACACAGTACAGTCCCTCTGTGGCTGCTCCCCGTGGCAGACATCTATCATTAGCTCGTTCGCAGAGTGTCTGTGATGAAGGAGCAGAAACACAGCTCCCTTCTGTGGTCCTCAACACCTAAGAAGTTCCCTTAATCTTTTTTGGACCTTGATTCGGGCCATGCTAGGACCCATGGCTTCAATGAAGAAAGGAATTTCAGAACTAGCCAGGATGAAGCAGAATTGGATATTTTTCTTAAAGGTTTTTTAATAGAAAAGCTCCCAAGAAGATAATAAAAGCTCACCCAAGGGCAGGGATGTAGACTTCTCAAAGAAGAATTGCTGAAAGTAAGAGAGTCTCAAATGTGGCAATGCGTTCCCCAAGGGGGAGAAACATAGTTTATTGTCTTAGTCTGGGCCATATTTATCATCTTGGTGACTCTCAAGTTAGATCACTAAAGGTTGTTAAGAAATCTTTTCCTCCTTCTTTCTCCCTCTCATTTTTCCCATTTTTAATTATTTTTAATTACTCATATTTACATATCCACCCCCCCATTCCCTCGCCCTCCCATCCTCCCATGTTCCCCCCTCAACCCTTCCCTCACCCCCCACTCCTCTCCAGGGATAGTGAAGCCCTCTACCAAGGACCTACAAAGTCTGTCATATTGTTTGGGGGAAGGTCTAGACCCTCCTTGCTGTATCTGGGCTACAATAGTATCCCTCCATATGGAATGGGCTCCCAAAGTCCATTTGTGCTCTACTCCCTCTCATTTTTATTTTGTTTTTATTGTTGTTTTTTGAGACAAGAGTTGTTCTGTGTAGCAGCCCTGGCTGTCCTGGAACTCACTTTGTAGACCAAGCTGGCCTTGAACTCACAGAGATCCTCCTGCCACTGCCTCAAGTGATGTATCAAAGGCTTGTGCCACCACACCCAATGTTCTCTTTTTTTTTTTTTTTTTTTAAGAAGTGAGATTGTAGGGTGGCCTGGATGGGCCCTAGATGGGATTGTAACTGGATAAAGTAAAATCTGGAGGCACTGGAGTTGCACATGGGATACAGGACACGCCTTTTCCTTATAAATGGGGCTTCTGTTGAGATTCCTGGAATGTAGGGTTTTGGAAATCTGCAGTGGGAGAGTGTTGTCCAGTGGTTGTTAATTGTGCTGGGATTCTTGCTTCTCTGCCAGCAAGAGGCTTCACCCTAATTCCTGACAGAGGTGTTCCTCTCTCCTCTCATGTCACAGTTCTCCCTGGACATTTATCCAGCCTCACTGAGCACAGGTGAGATGTCTTAGCCTCTTTGGGCCTCCCTTATTCAGCCCCCACTGATGTTATACTCGATATCCCCTTAGGCTTGTATCTGCCTACCTCATGGCAAAGGTAGTAAAACAACCAAAGCCTGGCTATCAGGAAGCAAGACGTTACTCTCCCTTTCATTGGTGTGCCTGGCGGCTCTTGGAAGTGCCTTTCATTTGGCATTGCATGAGGAGGATTTCACCCGGGGGAAGGGGAAGTCACACAGCTCTCTGATTCCAAAATACAATAATTTCAACCCCAAGAATTCCCTTCCTCTCTCTCTAGTCCTGTTTATACTGAGTAGGGGTGAAGAGTAATGTCATAGGAGAACCAGGTCAGCCACCCCTTTGTAGGTCCTAGACTTGACCCTGTCCCCTTTACTTAGCAACTCTCCTTAGAATGTGAAGTCTGTTGGTCCTGGTCCCAGAGAAGCAGCATTAAGAACAAACACCAGCTAAGAGAAACAACCAGTGTGTTTTATGCGTTGTCTGTACCTTGGGGAGCCTTAGCCCAAGCTGGGCTCTAGGTCTCAAGGATCGTCAGTCTGGAAGGCACTTGTTAAAAAGACCGAATCTCCTGTTTCATCAGGGAGGAAAGAAACCGACCAAGGCAGCACTAGCAGGGGCTGTGAAGACCCTCTGAGCATCTCTTGAGATTGTGTCATAAATGCTAAATCCCAGAGCCTACCTCAGAACTACTGGCCCATGTTGGGAGAACAGAGGTCCTTGTGCTCACAGATAAGCACCAGGGAAACCAGGAATATTAAACACACAGAGTTGTCTCTTCAAAGGAAGAGATGTATAGCCAGTGTCCTGCCCAGAAGGCTGGGAATGGAGGTGATGAATAGCATGGGTGACCTCTGTGCTATCTGTAGGGCCAAGCCACTTGTGGCTCTCTGCACTCCCCTCCTCCAGCTCCCATAAGCATGACAGAGGTAGCTAATAGTCAAGGTGACTTTTGTGATATCTGTATGACTAGGGGCTCCACCAGGTTTCTGCTAACAGGACCAGGAGTGTCCTCTGCTCTATCTGCATGACTGAGAACACACCAAATCCTCCCCCAAACCCCTAAAATAACACGTTGTCTATCTATAGAACCCATCCCCCATGAAAGCAGTGATATCTACTTTGTAATACTTTTGATGTAATTATACCTTAACGTGCACATGGGATTGGTTTACACCGGGAAATTTTTTTCCAAATTGTACTGTACTTAAACATGCCTACAATAAATTGTCCAGTGTCAGACTCTAGTAGTTTAAACAAACATAGGCTACTGAGTCATGTTGAACTGGATTTCTTTCTTGTCTCATGCAGACTGTTACTCTGCCAGCCCTGGTGTCTGCAGGGACCCCTACAAATCCAGACTCGGCATCATCAGCAAGATCAGTGAGTGATCCTTTGAGAAGCATGGGTCCCTCCCCAGGTCTTTACATCATTTACAAAAGCTTGCCGCAAGGGAGCCATCAGAGGGCAGTATTTCAGAGCTTATTGGAGCCTGGTGAGGCGTCTTGGTAAAGATTTGGGGCTAATACTGATCTGTAGCTGCTTGAATTCACTGAAGGTAAACCTGCTGTGTGGCTTGGGTGTTGCTTTGGAGTACTGAGAATGGCAGCCAGGGCGTCACATCTGCTGGGGGAAATGCTCCACCACCACCAGCCTACTCTTCCAGCCTAATCTACTAAGTGTTTTGTTTTCTTTTTCCAATTACCTTGGAGTTTATTTAAACTAAGAAAAGGGTTATAATGTTTTCATGCCACATATACTTGGTTCTTTAAATAATAGTTGAGACAAACAACAGAAAGAAATAAAGAACACTGTACTTGGGGTCTGGAGAGATGCCTCGGTAGTAAGACCACTTGCTGCTCTTGCAGAGGACTCTGCTTCGTTTTGCAGAATTCACATGGTGGTTCATAGCTATCTCTAACTTATAACCCCAGTCCTAGGGGATGTGACAAGCTTTTCTGATCTCTGAGGGCACCAGGCATTCATGTGTTGCACACACATGTATACATGCAAGCAAAACAGGCATGCATATAAAAAGTTTTAATTGTTTAAATGTCACACTTTAACGAAGCACTTTTTTAATAACCCAGAAAAACATCAATATTTTGGGTTGTAACAACTAAAGAAGCACCTCATTTTTCAAAATACTGTTATAGTTAATACATAGGGGCATGCCTTTATGTGGCTGGCCCCAGGAATGCAATTTAGAAAAGACAAAGAGTTACACTGGAATGACTCAATTTCTTTAAAATCACTGAGCAAGAAAAGCAGCATTGAACTTCCATGTTGATTTTATACTACCTCTCTGAGCTGCCTTGACTAAAACCAAGAGCAAAGTTAGGATGTCCCTCCTCTATTTTTGGTAAATAGCCACCGCATGGTAAACTCTTGGGTTTTACCTGGGACTGGCCTTTTGATATTTTATTTAAAGGTTCTGTACTTTGATATTGTATCATCAATGGTAATGTTTCTTAGCGTCTCGGGAAGAGCCTTATTCTTTACAACAATGCAGCACAGGCTAGAGTCCCTGCTAAGGCCGCCTCAGGTTGTTCCAGTTTATTTTGTGCATCAGTTTTATGGCCGTCTCATTTATGTTGGTTTCCAGCATCATTCTGCCATCACTATTTCTGCAAGAATACCATAAACCTTACTACATGGAATACTCAGTCTAGTTCACCTGTGTTTTCAAGCATCCAGTTAGATCTGAAATGCCAAGCACATTTGCTGAGGAATCCACACAGAAAACAAATACAGTGTTGCATAAAATTTATAAATCAATTTGTTTTTAGGTCTTCTAATGAATACATGATAGCTTTACTTTGCATTTTTATGGGACTCCTGAGTGTGTGAATGAGTGTGTCTGTGATTCTTGGGCCTGCTCTTGGGGCTCTTTTCCTTCTGTTGGGTTGACTTGTCCAAATTCGATGTGATGGTTTTTATTTTAAGATTTTATTTATTTATTATGTATACAACATTCTGCTTCCATGTATATATCTGCATGTCAGAAGAGGGCACCAGATCTCATAATGGATGGTTGTGAGCCACTATGTGGTTGCTGGGAATTAAACTCAGGACCTTTGGAAGAGCAGTTGGTGCTCTTAACCTATGAGCCATTTCTCCAGCCCCTGATGTCATGGTTTTTACTTTGGCTTATTATATTTTATTTTGTTGTGTTTTATTCTTACCTCTTAGAAGTGGTGACAAACTGGAAAAATTAGAGTGAGGGGAAACTAATTAAGAAAAGAATCAATTAAAAAAAGGAAGAAAGAAAAAACAACATTAACATAATATAGTCACATATTTTAGTGAAAATAATGAATTTATCTTTAATGTATGTTTGAAAAAATAGTGTATGTAAAATTAGATATTAACAACAACTTTTAAAAGATTACTATAAAATTTTTGTAAAGGGATGGGCACACAGGTCAGTGGCACAGCAGTTTTGTAGCATGCTCAAGGCCCTGGACTTAACCCTAGGATGATGAGAAAATGCAAACCCTCACAAATGAACAACACAATTTCTTCTGTGCCATTGAGCCAGAGCTGCTTTCCTGGGTAGGAGCACTGCTAGTGATAAAGGCAGGGTCCTGTGGCCTTGAAGTTTCATTCTTGAGTGAGAAGAGTCCATCTCAGGTCAGCAGGACGGTATGAATGATGGATACCATGGCTACTAGCCAAGTTGCAATCCAAAAGACTCCAGAGGATCTGGCTAAAAGAAGAAAACCGAAAACACTTAGACCTTGTTCACTGTGTTGAGAAGGAAGGGAGGACTGGGCATAGGGATGACTCTCTTAAAACAGGAGAGTCACTTCCTCCCTGAACCTAATCCCAGATGCCTAGGGAAATCCTCCTCCTCCTCGGAAAAAACTCAACCTCTTTGGATGTAAAGACTTTGGAAATTCCTTAAATTTCATTGGCTTGGCTGAATCCTATGATGGACACTTACTTTGATATATTAGTAGGACCAGGAAAGAACCAACCCCATACACCTGAGAGCAACAAGATAGGCTAAGCCAGCTGTAGATAGGGACCTTGAAATGTGCACCACTGACATTAGGGACAGAGGGACTGCTTCTCCTTGTTTGTCTACCTCAATGATCATTTGCACTAACTAGGAGGAAAGGGGGGGGTGACAGGAAAGAAAGGAAAACTGATCACAATGAAGGAAAGAGAAGGAGAGGTGCTATCATAGGAAAGGGAGTGAGTGATAAAAATGAGAAGAGAAATTGGAGCGTTTTCTAGGAAATCTTGACTGGAGGAGTTGGTTTTATTTTTCTCTGTGGTCACTCCCACTTTTAAAGAAACAGAATTACCCCTTTCCCTTTTTCCAGGTCTCAGAGTGTTGTATTGCTAGGAAAATGGTCAGCCTACTTATGCTGTCATTACCCCGTGTCTATCACACAGGATCTGTAGTGAGAGATCACTTTAGGAGAGAATGAAAAGACAAGATCAGTCAGCTGACATGAGAACATGGAGACTCACAGCCCATGTGCAGAAACAGAGGCAAAGAAACCAGCCCAGAAGACCAAGCCCTGAAAAACACAAAATAGCAATGTCTCCAGGACCCAGGATCTCTGGTGATAGGATTTGTGGAAGTTGCTATAGCCAGAGACTGGGTCCATGTAGTTCAGTCTTCCATCTTTAATAATCCAATTAAAGAGACAATGTAATAGTGAAAGCATAGTGGGGGGCTATTACATAAAACTACATTGGGAAGCAGGACAAAGAGATCCAATAACATCCCACTACAATGTCTATACTCAGGTTTTAACATGAAGTTCAGGTTTAAATAGAAGGCAAGAGGTGTGTATAAGTAAGCTGTCTCAAAGTACGGTCCCACATGTTATTATCCTGGTTGTAATCTCTCCTGCAGGATGTTCTGACAAGTTGTCATAAGTGTGTGAAATCTCTTCCCTGGAGACAAGTCCTTCCTCTGGCTGGTGCCTGGCTTTATATCCTTTTTGCCTCCTGCCAATATTGAACTCCTGGAGAAATTCTAATTTCTTAGGGTCTGTTTTAGTCAGTGATCTATTGCAGTGAAGACACACCCTATCCATGGCAATTCTTATAAGAGAAAGCATTTTAACTGGGGCTTGCTTACAGTTTCAGAGGTTTAGTTCATTACCAGCATAGCAGGAAGCATGGTCAAATTAAAGCAGCCATGGTGCTGGAGAAGGAGGTAAGAAGGCTATATCTGGCCTAGAGAGAGCCCTTAGACCTGGATTGAGTATTTGAAACCCAAAGCCCATGCCCAGTGGCATGCTTCCTCCAATAAGGCTGTAGTTCCTGTAACAAGGCCACACCTCCTAATCCCTGTCAATTAGTGCTACTCTCTAGTGAGCAAGCATCCAAATATATGAGCCTGTGGTCTGTCTCTTTAGAAAACAAACCAGAATAAAACAAACAAAAAAAGAATAAAGAAAAAGCATGAGAAGCATACATAGGCAGACACATAACGTCAGAAACCACAATATATAAGTAAAAGAACACTAAAGGTAAAAACAAAAAAAATCTCCCAAAATACCATTGAATTAATTTCCTATTGGCTATCTTCTGCTGGGCACGGGCCTGCCCTCTACTGTGGTTTGTATACTCAGTGAGGCTCCATCAGAGAAAATCAATTTTTTCTTTACAAGCAGTTGACATTTGGAGATAGATTCTGGGTTAGGGATGGGAGCTCATGTCCACTTCCCCCTCTCAGTGCTGGGACCCCATTTGGCTTGGACTTGTGCAGGCCTTATACATACTATCAAAGTCTCTATGAGTTTATGTGTGAATTGGTCTTGTTATGCCTGGAAAGCACTGTTTCTTTGGTGTCTTCCATCCCCACTGGCTCTTATAATCTTTCTGCCTCCTCTTCTGCATGGCTCTCTGAGACCCGGTACACCTCAATCTTTACGTAAAACTTGCTTGCTTCTGAAATAAATATCACAAATAGAATACAAGTAGGAGCCGCAGCCAGGAAACAGTGAATGTCAGGTCGTTGTGCACAATAATAATTTCTCCATAAACTCTTAACTTTAGTTGCTTTGGGAAGGATTGGTTCAAGTGACTCCATTTTTATTGTTGGCTGTGAGACAGGCTCTCACCATGAAACCTACACCGGCACCAAACTAGTTTATCCTCTTGCTTCAATCTCCCAAGTGCCAGGATTAGAGGAGCCAACATGCTCCACTTACAAGAGCTAATACTGAAATTACCTGTCCCCAAATGGAGAAGACCTGTTTCTCATTAGAATATCTTTATTCCTGCCAGGAAAGTTAAATGGACATGACATGGGTCACAGAAAAGCATTGTAACCACAGGTATGAACTAGTCTGAAAAAAAAAAAAACTTGTATATTAGGGCTGAAGAATAAATGTAGGTACTTTAAAAATATTTTAAATTTTTATTTATTTTTATTTTATGTGCACTGGTGTTTTGCCTGCATATATGTGTGTGAGAGGATGCCAGGTCCCTGGACCTGGAGTTAGAGGCAGTTGTGAGCTGCCATGTAGGTGCTGGGAATTGAACCAGGTCCTCTGGAGGAACAGCCAATGCTCCTAACTGCCAAGCCATCTCTCCAGCCCTGAAGGATGGCACTTTTAAATATGGAAGATTGGATGGTTAGAGTTCTGGAGATTGTAAACAAATTCATTAAGGGGTTCAGCCAAAGTCCAGTTGTCTCCAGCGTTAGAAGAACCAAACCTAACTTAGATGTTCTTAATTTATCATTAATTAATTACTATTCACCGTTTGTGATTATTTTGCCAGGATCAGTGTTAGATGGGTAACATGTATCATTTATTTATTCTTTGTAGCATTGTAAGAACTATTATTTTGTCTTACATCTAACAGAAACATAGCTTGAAGAAAGTAAGCCACCTCGTTAGTCACTGACTATGATAGTTAAACTTAGTTGTCAACTTGGGGGCTATGGACTCATCTAGGAGATGCTCATCTGAGCGTGTCTGTCAAGGATGTGTCTAGAGATACTTGAGGAGGGAAAGTCTACCCTAAAGTGGGCAGCACCATCCCATAAGCTGGGGAATGAAAGGCGGGAAAGGCGAGTACCGACATTCATGTCTCTGCTTCCTGACTGTGGACAGGACAGGAATTGCTGTCTCACATTTCCGTTGCCTTCCCTGTCATAATGGGCTGGAATTCTACCCTTCTTCCGTTAGGTTGCTTTGGTATGGTGTTTTATCACATCAACAATAAAAATAACCAATAAAGAGACTGTATCAGGAGTGACCTGAGGTGTGGCTAACTCTAAAATCTAGGACGTCAGTGGCAGGTCTGAATTAAAGGGGAGTGACAAGATGTGAATGCTCCTAGGCAACACAGAGAAATCTGAAACACGAGGCGGAGAGCTTGCCTTCCCACCCTCACCGAGGAGCACAATACAGGTGCGGTCTCTCCCTGAGGATGAGAGCCTCGCTTCCGTCACCAGCTTCTCTCACGCTCATCCATGTTTGCTTATTTCCTTGCCTGGACTACTCTCCTACTGTCCCTAATTGTTCTGATATCTCAGACTGTCCTACGATTACTCAGGACTCAGCTTTTAGGAAAAATAAGGTGAGCTGGCTGGTAGGTGGCTGTAGAGCCAGGTGGAAGCCAGGTCTCTCAAACTCCAGTGACACCTTTGAGACTTCCCGCCACATTCTGTGTCAGAAGGCGGAGTAGGAACCCCATATCTTTCTTCATTCGAAAGAAACCAGTTATCATGTGCCCCCTACAGCTCCCTGGAAGTTAATTCTTACCCATCGTACAAGGTAGAGTGAAGTATACTGTGTCATTTTTGCTGCTTGCAGGATTATGGACTTCGCAGGTGTAAAACGTAGACTTGTTCTGTGGAGTGACAATTATGTCGAGCACATCTCCTGTACCATTTTGGAGGAGAGACCCCGAGTCATCATACCAAGTGTATTGAACGTTCTGTTGCTCTATCTTACATGATAGCTTCAGATGACAAGAGCCAGGCAAATTTTTAGTCTCAAATTTTATGAAAGGCTTGGACACAGGATCTGGAAAAAAAAGATTAAAAAAAAAAAACACGTTCTGAGACAATTTTTGTGGCATTCATGATGCAAGGATTTGGCCAATAAACTACAAAAGGGACCGGGGAGGGGCCATGATTGCCATTCAAGGTGGTTATGGACAAGAGACGCCTACAGATGGAGCCAGGGAGCAACTTTGTCTTCAAGAGGCTACTTTTTGGTGGTGATGCTACGGTGGATCCAGGAGGGGGAGCCAGAGCTCCTTACATGCCATTAGGAACAAAGGGGGGTGATGATCATCTGCGAGCCAAGTACTAGTGGGGAGACCCGCTGGCTTCTGACTGTGTTTCTTAACTACCTGAGATACTTAGGGTCTGTCCTCTGACAAAAGCCCACAGGAAGCACCAGGGGCAGCCACTCTTTCCCTCAAGAATCCTGGACTTCAGATGGAGGGAGAACCCTGAAGGGCCTCAACCTGCACACAGCAAAGCCCTTCACACGCTATCATTACAGGATGCTTAGCTCTATAAACCTGCCATCTCTGTCTCCATTGTGAACCAGAAGCTCATAAAGAAAACGGATTTGTTTAGTTTGCCCAGATGATGTAATGCCTTTTTCTATATGACTTTCTGTCTAAGTACTTAATAAACTCATTAAGTTTGCTTCATTCTGGTTCAGCATGGACTCTTTTGTGTGGGGTAATGAAGAATCCGGCTTTACCTGAGCGGGAAAACCCCAAAGGGAAGTTGTACTTTTTAGCCACCGGCGGCTGTTAGCTATCTCCCACCCCTAACACACACTGTCCCTGTGGCCATCTTACAAACTGTAAAAAGCTGTGAGACAACAGCTAGACCATAAATTTAACTGCAGAACAGATTAATTGGTCCTTTCCTGAGGAAAATGGAACCTGGACCTTAGGTTGTTTCTGAAACCATTTTTATTTAATTCTGGCCAAGGAAATGTTTTAAGCCCACCCATTCTGAAAGAGAAAAGATGTAGGGGTTCTATTCATTCTGGCCTCATAGATTTCTTTGTTCTTAGCTCTGCCAATGTAGCAGGGAGACATATCACAACACAGCCACCAGTGGCCTAAGCAGTTTCCTGTCCCTTTGGGAACCTCCATTTGGATAGAGATGGGTCTTTGGTGACCCGCAGAAAAGAATTCCATAATGAACCAGAATAAAGCAAAGTTGTGTGTTTATCAAGTATCTAGACAGAAGGTCACATAGCAAAATGCATTAAATAATCTAGGCAAACTGAAAATAAGCGCATTTTTCCTTAAGAGTTTCTGATTGGGCACAAAGCCAAGCATTGAAAGTTAAGCTCCTCTATACTCTCTTGAAATACTCTGTAGAGTTCCTTAGAACACCTCTCTTTTTTTGGTAAATGTAAAGAGAATTGGCTTCCGTCATTTCCCTCCAAAGAATCTTACCTAATATGGACAAAACATATTAATATCTTATACCATGGTACCACAGCTACTGAGTAACTGATCAGAGGGATTTTTAAAAAGTGTTAATGGCTACATAATAACTGTACATATTTGTGGGATACTATATGATAATTAAATATACATGTGTAATAATTACTTCAAGAAAATTGAGATTTGTCTCCTCAAATATTTACCATTTCTATGTGTTGGGAATCTTTGAGATTTTTTTCCAGCTATTTTGTGATACTGTGCTATGGAACCCTGAGATGACCCCTTCTATTTCATTTTATGTAAGTCTTCATTATCCAACGTCACTCCAGTGACTATGAAATCAATCTTCTTGGCTTCCACAAATGAATGAGAACATGGGAGCATTTGTTTTTCTGTGCATAGTTATTTCATCGAATTGGAGCTTTGAACCTGGGTTTGTAAGACCCCCAGAAGCTCAGGCCTCCAGGATCTTTTCCCAGGACCGTGGCCACCCCAATCACCATGCGGAGGCGGAAACCTGATGCAAACAACAAGAGGCTTTAATGAAAGGTGGACGTTGGTACAAACGGGCGCTCTCAGCATGCAGGCTAGAGAGCAGCCCCGTCCCCCAGGCACAGGCGTTTTTAAAGGCAAAACCCACAAGCTTAGGGAGGGGCCTCGACTCTCTATTCGTTGAGTAGGTGACCAGAGTCGTGGGTTCCTAGGAGGCCCTTTGTCTTGAGGGGAGGCCTGGGAATAAGATAGCCTCCTGACACACCAGTTGTAAAACCTGCAGACCTCAGGATGTGCTTATCTTGCCTGAGCAAATGGTAGCTATCTCTTTGTTTCATAGGTTTCATAGAGACCCTTAACTGTTAATTATTGACACATTGGCCAGTGGGGCAATCTGTTTCCTCCATGAGCCCCTCGGGGAGGGTGGCCATCTGGGAATTCTTGGTACCCAGTTATCTTATGGCCTTGTAAGGGAGTAATTGCTGGTGGCTGGTAAATTCCAGGCACTAAGCCACAGTAGTGGCCTTAATCAGTTTCTGGGTTAGACCGCCCTATATTCTGTTTGGAGAGTTTCCTTATCTGGGCTATGTTTCTTTGCTAATTTTTAAGTCTTTCAGGTCTGCCTGACTCCAAGGATAATGCCCTCGTCTTATTTCCATATGAACTGGTTAGGCTGAAGCTTTAAGTAGAAAATCTTGTCATATTCAATCTGAAAGAACTTACCCGGAGAACTATCTCAATTTATATTTATAGTATATTTTTTTCTATAAGTGATGAAGTCTGAGTTCAGGCAGAATTAAGGTACATTCAAAACTAATTTAAGCTGCTTACAGGATAGAATGAAGGAACTAGAGAAGAAATAGTCCTTATTGTTTCCTGTCTGGAAACAATATAGTTTGTTCCTTCCTGTTTGAGACTCTTCAAAAGGGCCTCACATTGAAGGTTTGGTCACTAGTAAGCAGTATTTGTGGAAAGTAATTGGTCCAAAAAGCTCTTATCTCATCAATTGGTTGATTTATTGATGGATTAATAATTGAATGGACTATTAGGAAATGGTAGAAACTGGAAGGAGGGACCCAGTTGAGAAAGCAAGTCACTAGGAACATATGTTTGAAAGGCATATCTTGTCCTTGGCCTTCGTCCTAGTACCTCCCTCCAAGCCTGGGGTGATTAGCTCTGCTCCATTGCCCACCTCTGCCATGGTGCTGTGGGAGCACAGTTCCACAGTGATAGATTCCATTGACCAAGGACCATACAACCTCTGGAGCCGAGAGTCCAAATAAACCTTGCCTTGTCTGAAGTCTCTATCAGAGGGTTTTGTCTTAGTAATGAAAAATCAACACAATTTCTCTTTAAATCTTAGACTTACTTACTTCAGAAGAGATTTCAAATGGGTGACAGTTGCCAGCTCTGATATCTGCTGGGTGATTCTCACAAATAGATGTGTCTCTGGGAGACATAAATTAAGTGTGTGCTGATGTTTTGTTCTCCCTCTCCAGACAGCACCCCCCAGTAGATCAGCAAGGTCCCTGAATAAGTATTTGTCCTTTGCCTCCAAAACTCACCAAATACATCCAGAGTTATCTCCTCCTGTTTCTCAGTTTCATTCAACACTCTCATGTAGTAGTGACCTTTGTCTTCTTTCCGGACATTATAGATACGAAGTGCACCATTTGTATGGTTAAGTTCGACCCTGCCTTTAAATACGGAATCAAAGATAGTCTCTGCACCGTTATACTCGTGTTCTAAAATCTTCTGTTTTTTAGTGTAAAGCCAGGTGAGATATTTGTAGGGTCCAAGCTGTTGCTTGAAGACTTGCAGGGTTATGTTGCTGCCCGTTGTAGCAATTTCTTTTAATTCTTTTAATTCTGAACGATCTGTCAATAAAAGTCAGAGTGAGACTCATCCTGGAGAAAGCAGTGCCGTCCAATGGCCCAGCTTTAGCTTAAGGTGGTAGTGGAGGAAGAACTTAGAGTCTGAGAAACAAGGGCCGAGCAGGGTGGAGCAGAACATATTGATTACAATTCTGAATGTTCTCTGTCATACAAAAAGAAAAGGGGTACCAGGATTATCCTGATGCTTTCTCATTCATAGCCTCCACCCTCATAGTTTCAAATAAATGGATTCCAAGTCCTCTCCCTCTATGAGTCTGTTTCCTGTTTGTTCAGTTTTATTCAATAAGCACGTTAGTCATAGACATAGACATAGACATAGACAGACATTGTTATTACATAATTATACTAGAACAGATTTAATACACAAGTGTCAGCTGACCATAAACAAATCAACCTGGGTTAGGGGTGTAGCTTAGTTGGTAGAGTGCGTTCTTGTCTTCCTAGCCTTCAGGAGACACAGGCAGAAGAAGAATCACACGGCGAGGGTCCTCCTTGTCTACATAATAAGCTTGAGGCCAGCTTGGCCTACATGAGACTCACGTCCATCCAAATTAACAGTATGATAGCTTGTTAGGATAGTAAAGACAAGGACAAGGTGGTGAGTATATGGACTGGAGCATAAGGGATGGGGGGAAGCTGGGCAAAGCTCTTTGGAGCAATGGCCACTAATGTGAATTAGGAGATGTTTAAAAGATCTGGTGAGAATCTTGTGTCAGCTGCTGTATGAGGAGGTGGGAGGATGTCAGTGAGTTAAACATAAGAGGCCCTTGAGCTAAGAGTAAGAAATTAACATTTCTGCCAGGGAAGCAGGTAGGCTGACTCCAGTTCTTCACCTCTCCCTCTGCTCCTCCAGAATTAATTCCCGACCTCATCTCCAGATCTGCAGCAGAACACCTATTGAAGAGCACCCCTGCCCATCCCCAGTGGATCACACAGATATTCCCATCCAAACTTCCTTTTCCCCCAAATTGCTTTGTCCCAGTCTCCACCTCCAGCATGAATTCCTTAGGAACCCACAGACCACCCTGTCTAGAGAAGCACAGGAACTAACTGCAGGTCTTCGCCCTTTCTCCATTCCTCCAAGTCCAACCCCAGAGTCCTATCCCCAGCTCTGAAGCAGACCTTCTGCTGTGTCCTCTCCTTATACTCTGCACCAGTTTTAAGGGAACTGAGCAGATCCTGGTGGAATACCTTGCTTCCTTCCATTCTGTTGACAACCTCAGTCCTGCCAGCATTTACCCTAATCTAAGTGTCAGCTTTTAGTACCCATAAAACTTTTCAACTGGAACCCCCAGTGGCCACACCTGCCAGGACACCAGAAAAATACTTTACCAGGCAACAGCCACCACACTTCCCTAAAATCCAGAGAGGAAAAGAAACCAAGGAATGAAACACCCAACAAGACAAGACCAGATATCAACACCTACAGCTACAGTCTTCCAAATCTCAGATGCCTAGATGCCATTGTAAAAACACAATAATAGCCACAAATGGCTCCACAGAGCCCAGCAACCTTCTGACAGAAGACCCTGACTATTCCAACCTAGATGAAGCACAAAGAAGAGACCTTAACAGCCTTTATGAATATGATAGAGTTCCTTAAAGAGGAAATGAATGAGATCCTTAAAGAAATATATGTAAGCACAAATAAACAGTGGAGGGAAATAAATCAAACTGTTCAATACCTGAAAGTAGAAATAGAACCAAGCCAGACTGTAGAAAATCAGGAAATGAAAAATTTAGGAGCTTAAACAGGAATGACAGAAGCGGGCTTTACCAGCAGAATATAAGGGATGGAAGAGAGAATCTCAAAGACATAAGTGGATAGTGCATCATTCAAAGAAAATGTTAAATCTAAAATCTCCTTGCACAAAACATCCAGGAAACCTGCAACACTATGAAAAGACCATTTCTACAAATAATAGGAATAGAGGTAGGAGAAGAAACATAGGTCAAAGGCACAGAAAACATTTTCAATGAGATCACAGAGGAAAGTTTCCCAAATAAAGAAGGAGATGCCTATCAAAGTATAAGAAGCACACAGAATACCAAATAGACTGGACCCGAATGGAGTTCTTAATGGGTCTAACTAATAAAAAGCTGGAGTCAGATATAGAAGGAAATGCTGAAGGATCAGAGAAAAGGAGCAATGCCTTATCTCCTAAGCATCTCAGCAGGGAAGAGAGTGATTTCCTGTTTCTCCCTGCTTGTATCCTATGTCTGCACAGCTGCTTCACTCCCTAGGGGTCTGGAGGTACAGATCTCCAGACCTCTATAGTTAGCTAGTGGCAAGCTCCATTCTCTAACCCCAAGACAGGCTTTATTTGTGTAAGAAAGATATTGCCACACTCTATTACACATGATAATCAAAACACTAAACATACAGAACAAAAAATATTGTGGTAATATATTATTTATGATTTATTAAACATGCCTGAGAATTCAGAAAAGCAAAATCAGCCTCAAGCTATAGAGATCAGGCAGTGGTGATACACACCTTTAATCCTAGCTGCCAGAAGCTAGGAGGTGGTGGTACACACCTTTAACCCTAGGGCTAAGGATTAAGAGATAGACTGATCTCTGTGAGTCCAAGGCCACCCAGATCTACACAAGATTGATCCAGTCCTAAAGAGAAACAGCTCACACAAAGACAACCTCAGCACCTGAATCTCATGCCTTTAATCCCAGCAATCGAGGGGCATAAAAGATAGAAGCAGGGTCTTCAGTAGTCAATATCAGGCATTCACTCTCCAACCACAATAAAGATAGAAATACATTGAAGTCTCAAGATTCTCCAGCCATGCTGAGGAGAGGTTACAGTCTGAGGTTTGGTGGAGCCAGGATCATCTTTCAGTCTGAGGCAGAGTGAAAGCAAGTGCCCAGATGGTTTGCTTTTCTGATATTCAGCTTGAAGCATTTTTCATGCTACAAAAGATTATTAAATTCTTCAAGGGGTAAAAGTCCAAGTAACTTACAAAGGCAGACATATTAGAATTACACTTGACTACTCAGTGGAGACTCTAAAAGTTAGAAGTGTCTGAAGAAAGGTGCTGCAGACTCTAAGAGGCCACAAATGTCATTCCTGACTAATATACCTAGGAAAACTTTCAATTATTATACATGGAAAAAATAATATATTCCATGATAAAAAACAAATTTAATCAATATCTGTCTAAAAATCCAGCCCCACAGAAGGTGCTAGAAAGAAAACTCCAAACTAAAGAGGTTAAATATGTCTAAGAAAATAGAGAACAAATAATCCTAGAGAAGCAAAGTCAAAAGAAGGGAACCCCAACCCACCCCCCAACCCCAACACAAACACACCAACAAATAATAGGAATCAACAAACACTGCTCATTGACATCTGTCAATATCAATGGTCTCAATTCCCCGAATAAAAAACGCAGACTAAGAGAATGGGTGCAAAAACAGGATACATCCTTCTGCTGCATCCAAGAAACACACCTTAACATCAATGATAGGCACTGAATTGGGGTGAAGAGTTAGAGAGAAAGATTCCAAGCAAATGGACCAAAGGATCAGGCTGGTATTGCCATTTTGCTGTCTAACAAAATAGACTTCGAAGCAAAACTAATCAGAAGAGATAAGGAAGGACACTTCATACTCATCAAAGGACAAATGAAACAAGAGGACATCTCAGTTCTTAACATCTAAGCCCAAACACAAGGGTATCCACATTTGTAAAGGAAGTATGGCTACAGCTTACATTACACTTTAATTCTTACACAAGGGTATCCACATTTGCAAAGGAAGTATGGCTACAGCTTACATTACACTTTAATTCTTACACAAGGGTATCCACATTTGTAAAGGAAGTATGGCTACAGCTTACATTACACTTTAATTCTTACACAAGGGTATCCACATTTGAAAAGGAAGTATGACTACAGCTTACATTACACTTTAATTCTTACACACTAATACTGCAGGACTCCAGTATCCCACTCTCACCAATAGACAGGTCATCCAGACAAAAACTAAACAGAGAAATGCTGGAGCTGACTGACAGAAACCAAATGCACCTAACAGATGTTTACACATTTCAACCAAGCTGAAAAGGATATACTTTCTCCTCTGCACCTCATGGAGCTTTCTTCAAAATTTGCTACATGCTCAGACACAAAGCAAGTCTCAAAAGATAAAAGAAAATTGAAATAACTCCTTGAATCCTCTCTGACCACCGTGGATTAAAACTGAATATCAACAAAAACAAAGACAACAGGAAACTCACAAGCTCATGGAACTGATAAGCAAGAGAACAACTCACATCTGAATGAAAAATAGATCAAGACAGAAATTAAGAAAGAAATGACTTTCTAGAATTGAGTGAAAATGAATACACAGCATACCCAAACTAATGGGACACAAGGCAGTTCTAAGAGGAAAGTTCCTGGCACTAAGGTTCCACATGAAAACTTTTCAGCAATCCCACACAAGTAACTTAACAGAAAACCTGAAAGCTCTAGAGCAAAAAGAAGTAGCCACACCAAAGAGGAGCCGAAGGCAAGAAATAATCGACCCAGGGCTGAAATCAATAAAATAGAAACAAAGAACAATACAAAGAATCAATGAAGTGAAACGTTGGTACTTTGAGAAAATCAACAAACCCATATCTAAATTAACTATAAGGCAAAGAGTGAATGTCCAAATTAACTAAATCAGAAACAAAAACAGGGGACATAATAACAGATATTAAGGAAATCCAGAGAATCATTAAGAATATACTTTTAAAAACCTGTACTCCACCAAATAGGAAAATCTAAAATAAATGGATAATTTTTTCTAATACACTCTGACTAATAAAGTTACTCAAGATAAGATAAGCAATTTAAACAGACCTAGTGACATAGAAGCAGTTGTTATTAAGTCTACCAATCAAAAGAGGTCATGGCCAGATGGTTTTAGCTCAGAATTCTTTCAGAGTTTTAAATAAGAGTTAATGCCAATGCTCTTCAAATTATTCCACAAAATAAAAACAGAAGGAATATTCATTTTTGTGAGGTCATAATTACCCTGGTAACCACATAAAGATTCAGAACTAGTTACAAATCAGTGCCCCTTATGAATATAGATGCAAAAATACTTGCAAACTGAAGCCAAGAAACATCAAAAATGTCATCAACCATCATCCATTAAGCTTCAGCCCAGAAATACAGGGATTGTTAATATACATATCTAAAAATATATAATCCACTACATGAACAAACTGAAATAAAACCAAATGATCATTAGATGCAGAAAGGCTTTTGAGGCCAGCCTACTCTACAGATCCAGTTTCAGGACAGCCAAGTTTAGGCAGTGAAGGAAACCATTGAAAATAGAAAGTTGGTGAAGATGTAATTGAATAAGGGGGACATATTCCAGTCCCAGTAGGCAGCAGGACTTGGCAGCTTTGGCCATGTGGTTCTGGTTTTAAGGATAGAAGAAAGGGGCTATGGAATATTCCTCCACAACTAAAGATAGCAACTGAGGTCAGGCATGTGTCAGGGGTATTCCAGAATGGAGGTCTACAGAAGCCACTGCATGAAGCTGTGAAGGTGAAGCCTGGATTGCCTTGGAGAACCCAGGATGTTAGAGATGCCAGAGCTATGGGATACCTGCTAAGGAGAGCTGCTACAGGGAGTGGAAGCAGCCCAAGAGAAAGAAGTGTGTTGCAGTCAACAAAGCTGAAAGGAGTTGGAGATCTGAAATATTTTGACATCAGACCTGGAGATGCAGAGTTTGGAATGCCTGGCTTGTTTTGGGTCTTACTTTGGTCCAGTATTTCCTCACTATGCTCCCTTCCTATATTTTGGAATGGTAATGTATATACTGTGACCTTATATGTTGGAAGTATGTCATTTGATTTTTGATTTTTATTTTACAGGGATCGCAGTTAAGGAATTGCATGAATCTTAGAAGGGACTTTGAACTTTAGACTTTTAAATAAGTTTGAGACTGCTACAGACTATGGGACTTTTGAAGGTGGACTGAATGCATTTTTGCATTATGATGTGGCTACAAGCTTTTGAAGGCCAGGTAGTGCAATGTGGTAGCTTGAAAGAAAATGTTCCCCAAAGGGAGAGGCACTATTAGGAGGTCTGGCTATGTTGGAGTGGGTGTGGTCTTGTTAGAGGAAGTGTGTCACTATGGAAGCAAGCTTTAGGGTCTCATATATGCTCAAGCCACACCCAGGAGACAGGCCACTTCCAGTTGCCTTTGGATCAAGGGGTATGGTCTTGTTAGAGGAAGCAAGCTTTGAGGTCTCATATATGCTCAAGCCACACCCAGTGGGCAAGAGACAAGCCACTTCCTGTTGACTTTGGATCAAGATGTAAGGACTCTCAGTTCCAGCTTCATGCTGCTTTGTTTGCCACCATGATGACGATGGACTAAACTTCTGAACTGTAAGTGAGCCACTCCTTTAGATATTTTCCTTTGTAATAGTTTCCATGGCCATGGTGTCACTTCACAGCAATAGAAACCTTAACTAAGACACCTGCCTCTTTACAAACGACAGACTGAGAAACAGATGAGGGAAGCAACACCTTTCACAATAGCATCAAATAATATAAAGTGTGTTAACTCTAATCAAACAAGTGAAAGACTTGCATTATAACACCTCAAATCATTGAGGAAAGAAAATGAAGAAGGTATCAGAAGACGGAAAGATCTCCCATTCTAATGGATCTGTAGGATTATCAGAGTAAAAATGACCATCATGCCAGAAGCCATCTATAGATTCAATGCAATCCTCATCAAAATTCCAACACAGTTCTTTACAGATCTTGAAAAGACAAGTCTCAGCTTCATATGGAAATCCCCCCCACACACACACCCCAAACAGGATAGCTAAAAAAAAAAAAAAATTCTGAATCAATAAAAGCACTGTGGGAGGTATCACTAATCCTGATTTTAAGTTGTACTACAAGGCTAAAAACAGCATGCTATTGGCACAAAAACAGACATATAGATCAATGGAATTGAACTAAAGACTCAGATATAAATCCACACACCAAAGGACACCTGATTTCTTTTAATAAAGAAGCCAGAAAAACACATTTTTTGGGGAAAGAGGCAATTTATACAAATGGTGCTGGTTAAACTGAATGTACACATGTAGAAAAATGCAGTGAGACCCATACTAATTATTCTGTACAAAACTCAAGTCCAAATGAATCAAAGATCTCAACATAAAACCAGATACTCTGAACCTGATTGAAGAGAAAGTGGGGAATAGTCTTCAACACACTGGCACAGTAAACTATGTTCTAAACAGACCACTGTTAGCACAGGGACTAAGATCAACAATTGACATATGGGACATCACCAAACAGAAGCTCCTGCACTGCAAAGGACACCATCATTGGGACAAAGTGGCAGCCTACAGAATGGAAATGGTTTTTACCAACTCCACATTCGATAGAGGACTAATATTCAAAATATGTAAAGAACTCAAGGAACTAGATATAAGCAAACCAAATACTACAGGTAAAAGGCAGGGTACCCTAACCTCCAAACAGCCTCCCATTAAGAAGTCTCTGTTACTCTCCGGCTCCATCCTGCCTCCAACCCACTTCCTGTACCCAGCCTTCCCAACCAGTTCACTCTAGTTCCCATCTGTCCATCCCCCCAACCCCTACCCCCAGTTTACCCAGATCTTTTCTACTTCCCCATCCCAGGGAAATCCATGCACCCCTCTTTGGGTCCTCCTTGTTATCTAGCCTCTCTGGGGCTGTGGATTGTAGGTTGGTTATCTGATACTTTCCTCCTAATAACTACCTATGAGTTAATATATACTGTGTTTGTCTTTCTGGGTCTGGGTTACTTTGCCTGCAAATTTCATGAGGTCATCATTTTTTTTTTTTTTACAGTTGAGTATTACTCTGCTGTGTAAATGTACCACATTTTCCTTATCCATTCTTTGGTTGAGGGGCAGGTAGGTTGTTTCCAGGTTCTGGCTATTATGAATAATGCTGCTATGAACATAGTTGGGCAAGTGTCCTTGTGGTATGATTGTGCATCCTTTGGGTATATGCCTAAAATTAGTATAGCTGGGTCTTGAGGTAGATTGATTCCCAATTTTCTAAGAAATCACCATACCAATTTCCAAAGTGGCTGTACCAGTTTGCATTCCCACCAGCAATGGAGGAGTGTTCCCTGACATAAGCGGTCATCAGTGTTTTTGATCTTAGCCATTCTGACAGGTGTAAGATGGTATCTCAGAGTTGTTTTGATTTGCATTTTCCTGATGACTAAGGATGTTGAACATTTCTTTAAGTGTTTCTCAGCCATTTGAGATCCCTTTGTTGAGAACTGTCTGTTTAGACTGGTACTCTGTTTTATATATATTTTCTCTAAATAGATAATAAAAGTTTTTTCTTTAAATAACATTTTTCATTTATTTTACATAATACCCACCAGTTTCCCCTCCTTCTTCTCCTCCTGTCCCCTCTCCTTTCCCAACTCTCCCCCTCCCCATCCACTCCTCCTCCATCTCCATTCAGAAAGAGACAGGCCTCCCATGGACTTGCACAAAGCAAGGCATGTCAAGTTGAGGCAGGACCAAGCTCCTCTGTTTACACGAAGGCAGGGCCAGGTAATCCAGCATGGGGAACAGGTTACCAAAAGCCAGCTAAGCACCAGCAAGAGGTCCTGCTCTCACTGTTAGAAGCCTTACTAAGAGACCAAGCTACACACATGCAGAGGACCTAGGTTGGACCCATTCAGGCTCCCTGACTATTAGTCCAGCATCCATGAGCTCCTGTGAGCCTAGGTCAGTGGTCTCTGTGGGTTCTCACCCTCATGGCTTGTATGATCTCTCCTCCCTTTCTTCCAAAAGCCTCTTGGAGCTCAGTGCAGTGCTTGTTTGTGGATCTCTGTCTCTGCTTCCATCAGTTGACAGAGTATCTCTGATGGCAATTAGGGAAATCACCATTCTACTTACAGTAGATGACCAGTTCAAGCACCCTCTCCATAACTGCTGGGAGTCTCAGTTGGCGTCATCCTTGAGGCTTCCTTGTGGTTTCCCTGGCACCAGGTTTTCCTACAGAGTAGGAAGAGATCCTCACCAACCCCACATCTTACAGAGGCTGATCTCCAAAATATATAAAGAACTCAAGAAACTAAACATTAAAATACCAAATAATCCAATAAAAAATGGGTTATAGACCTAAACAGAGAATTCTCAACAGAAGAATGTCAAATGGCCCAAAGACAGCTCATGCTGTCAAGGATGTGGAATAAAGGGAACACTCCATCATTGCTAGTGGGAGTGCAAACTTATACATCCACTATGGAAATCAATATGGTGGTTCCTCAGGAAGGTGGGAATGAATCTACCTTAAGATCTACTGTACCACTTGTGGTAGTTTGAATGTAAATGGCCCCCATAATCTCATAGGGAGTGGCACTAGGATGTATGGTATTGTTGGAGTGGGTATGGCCTTGTTAGAGGAAGCGTGCCACTGTGGGTGTGGGCTTTGAGGTTTCCTATGCCCAGGATACTGCCCAGTGTCTCAGTCAACTTTCTGTTGCTTGCAAAATGTAGGACTCCCAGCTATTCTTCCAGTACTATGTCTGCATGCATGTCACCATGCTCCCCACCTTGATGATAATGGACTGAACCTTTGAAACTATAAGCAAGCTACCTCAATTAAATGTTTTCATTTATAAGAGTTACCATGGTCATGGCGTCTCTTCACAGCAATAAAACCCTAGGACACCACTATTGAGCATATATCTAAAGTATGCTTCATCCTTCTACAGAGACACTTGCTCATCCATGTTCATTGCTGCTCTACTCATAATAACCAGAAATTGAAAACCCCCTATATATCCTTCAACAGAATAATGGACTTGAAAAAAATATGTAGCACTTTTACACAATGGAGTATCATTCATATGTTTAAAAAATTACATCAGGAACTTTGCAGATAAATGGATGGAGCTAGAAAAAAAATAATCATTCCGAGGGAGTTAACTCAGACCCAGAAACACAAATATGGTATGTAACTCACTTATATTAGCTGTTAAAACAATGACAACCAAGCTGCAATTCACAGAGTTACAGAGGTCAGATATAGAGCAAGAATTAGGGGTTACAGATAGATCTTCTTAGGAAAGGAAAATAGGATAGGTAGTTATGGATAGATGGTGTGGCCAGTACAGGAGGACTAAGTAAGGAGGCAGAGGGGAAAAGGCCATGAGGGTGGAAATATGGGGAGAAACACCTAAAATTAAGGGCAATTTGGGGGAGTATTATGGAAACCTAATAAAGTAGAATCTTCCATGTATGTATACATGTATGTATGTATGTATGTATGTATGTATGTATGTATGTATGAAACTGATCTAAATGAAATCACCAAATGATGGGAGAGACAGAGTCCCAACTGGTCATACCTTGTCACCAAATGAAGCTTCAAGTACCAGGGTTGGGTTACATTGAATTGAGTTTTGGTCAAAGTAGTCCATCTCATGGGAATTCCCAAATAACTCAGACTGTTGCCAAGACAATAAGTTGCTTTCCACAAACTGACAGCAAGGCCCCATTGCTGAAAACAACACCTACATAACTCATTGAACATAGAGAAGTCAAGCTGGTGCCTACATAGAGCCTTCACCCCTGTGGACTAGCATCTCTGGTACAGGAATGTACTCTGTACCCTACCAAAAGAGAAAGGTAAACACCAATCCGGCCACAAACCCTTGATCTACAATGGTGTCCTTCCTGCACGATGTGCTAGGGCACTGGTGGCACGCATCTTAAGGGATTAACCAACCAACATCTGATCTAACTTAAGGCTCACTCCCTGAGTGGAACCCATGCCTGGCACTCCTTGGGTGATCAAGAACCAGAGTCTAGATAGCCCAGGGACTTTTGGTAAAACCAAATACTACTGTTCTAAAAAACAAAAAAACACAACCCTTTCTCAATAAAATGACTCCTAACGATGCTTTGCTATACCCATAGATCAGTGCCTTATCCAGCCATCATCGGAGATGCTTCTTCCTGCAGCAGATGGGAACAAGTGCAGAGACCCACAGCCCGACAGAGTGAGAACCGTGGAATACTCAGCCCTAAATGGGATGTCTTTATCAAATCCTTCTGCTCAGTGCTCAGGGAACTCCATGGAAGAGGAGTCAGAATAAGAGCCAGAGGGGATGGAGGACACCAAGAAAACAAGGCTCTTTAAAGCATCATGATCAAAGCTCACATGAACTCAGAGAGGATAAGGCAGCATGCACACGGCCTTCACAGGTCTGAATCATATATATATATTCATTCCAGTTTAGTGTTTCTGAGTGTGTGAACAAGTGTGTCTACGATTCTTGTGTGTTCTCTTGAGCTCTTTTCCTTCTATTTTTGTCTTGTCCAATTCAATGTGATAGGTTTTTAAATCTTATATTATATTTTGTTAATATCCCTTAGAAGCCTGTTTGTTTCCTTACAAAAGACAGAAAGTGAGTGCATCCAGTTGTGAGGGGTCGTGGAGAGGAACTAGGAAGAGGGAGGGGAACCATCATCAGGGTATATGAGGAAAAAAAAATCTATTTTCAATAAAAGGAAAAAAACGAAATACAATACCTGAATATAGTATAAAGCATATTACACAGTGGTGATTGCTATGAAAAAACAAAGAAAGCAGGGTTATGAATACCCGTGGAGAGTTAGGACAAGGAGATGGCATCATAAGGTGATGTGTTTGTTGCATCTGAGCACAGACTTCAAGGAGAGAGGAAGCCTATCAGATATCTCCCATGACAGTGATCCAGGTAGAGAAAGGTCTACAGAAAAAGGCTCTGTGGTGGGGAGTGTGCCTGCCAACACTGAAAAGATCTCAGTGGGTGGTGTGGAGGGGTGAAGAAAGGGGGCAGCAAAAGGGTTGAAGATAATCAGTTAATGATGGGGGCTGTCCTTCTGTTTATATGCTTCTCTTACTGGTTGATGAAGAAAACACTGTTTGGCCAATAGCCAACAGAGGCAGGAAGATGGGTGGGGCTAGGATATGAGGAGAATTCTGGGAAAGGCAGGCAAAGAGGGACTCAGGAAGAGATGTGGTGTAGCTGGCAAAGGAGTAACAGGTCCAGACATTCTTCGGTAAGCCAAGACCACGTGGAAATACATAGATTTATAGAAATGGGTTAATAATTAAAACAGCGTTAGCCAATAAGAAGCCGTAGTGATTGGTCAGCACTTTTATAATTAATAGAAGTTTGCGTGTGTTTATTTGGGGCTGAAGCAGCTGTGGGACCTGGCAGAACAAGAAAATGACAGCAACAAGTTAAAGTAATTTTTTTAGTGATGTTTTACTTTTGCTATTAAAAAAAATCCAACCAGGTACAGTGATCTGTAGGGAGCCTGAGGCAGGAAGATCATGAGTCCTGGGCCAGCCTGGCTATATAGTGAATTTCAGGCTATCCTGGGCTACATAGCAAGAGCTGCTCAAAAAGAAAACAGAAAATTAATTACATTAATAATAATTAAATTAAAAATTTAAATTATTTTTTAAAGTTCCCTGTAAAATGGCTTATATTTACATAGACACATTTTTTTTTAAAAAAAAAAAAGCAAATTGCTAGAAAGTAAGAAAGAACAGATAATTTTCATAAAATATTATCTGAGACAGTTTGGTTTTGAGGCAAAATTACTATAAAAATGATGTCACTGAAGCTCTGGAGTCCCCATGTTAGTTATTTTTCTGTTGCTGTGATAAAGCAGCATAACCAAAAGCAATTGGGGAGGGAGAGTTTAGCTTACAACTCTGAGGTCACACTCCATCACTGAGGGAAGTCATGACAGGAACTGAAGGCAGGAAACTGGAGGCTGGAACTGAAGCCGAAACTCTGGAGGACTGCTACTCATTTGACTTGCTCAGCCTGCTTTGTTATACAGTACTGGCCCACCTACCCACGGGTGGCACTGTCCCCATTAGCTTGGCTCGCCCACAACAATCATTAATTAAGAAATGGCCTACGGATGGAGGCATTTTCTCAGTTGAGGTTCCTCTTCCTGATTAACTCTAGCTCTTATGTCACCTGACAAAAACCTGGCCAGGACAATCCCTTATATCCTTGTTAGGTGCCCTAACAGTGTCTTTATGTACCAACATATTTCATTAAATAGGGATTTAATCACATGCAATGGGGCTACTTCTTGTTTTCAATCCAACAGCATAGCCTCGTCCTTGCTTCCATGTTGGATGATTTCAAATGTGTGGGTATTTTGCAATCTTCCTAAGAGGAACTAGAATTGGGGGATGTCTATCTTGAGCTCAAAAGGATATCATTACATCCATGTAATTATATAGTTCAGAAACTCTTCCATGTAAGGTATTGCTACCCACATAGGCAAACAAATGATGTCCCCTCTGCCTGGTGTGACATCTCACCTGCTGTGTCCCTGCCACATAGCAAGAGGCAAGGATCTACCATCATCAACAGCCTCCTCTTCAACTACCAATTTCCAAAATTACAGCTACAGCCCCAGAGCTTCCAAAACTCACTCAACCCTTCGTTTCAGGATTCATTGATCTGTTCAGTCTACCTATTCATTCAACAAATGTTTATTGAGAGCTTAACTGTTAGATCACCAAGCAGGCCCCAAAATGGCAGTGCTACTGATGAGACCCTAAGAGGATGTCCAGGGCCCAACCCAGGTGAACAGAAGAACCCTTACCATATAAACTGAACCCTAAACTCAGCATGCCTTAGACGCCTTGTGATTTCAGTCTCTGTTTGTCAGGAAAGCCACTATTTTCTTTCTCTGTCCCTAATGGCAAACCACTGTAAGCAAAGTGCACCTAGTTAAGTCAAACAACCCGTGTCCCCTGGAGACTCCCACCCTGCTGCCTGTCCTATAAAATCTATTTGTTTTCCCACCCAACCACTGCTCTCTACTCTCTGAGACAATTGTCTCACTTTAAACTTGTTCTATCCATGGAGTGGTCTAGTTTGGTGATTTCACTGTACTTGTTTACACTGATCGCCCTGTATAAATCTTTCCGCCAGCCGCCTGAGTTCTGCCGCCACCTTAGGGCCACCAAATAACACACAGAGTCTTATATTAGTTACGATGTTGCTGGCCAATGACTAGGATTTCTTATTTTCTAGCTCTGTCTTAAGTATCAACCATAACTATTAATCCATATATTTTATAAAGACTTATTGAGGAGGCCAGCAGCATGCGTCCTCTCTTCCCCAGGATCACATGGAGACTCCTCTCTACTACATTTCCCAGAATCCTCCTTCTCTCCTAGTCCCACCTATCCTGCTTCCCTATTGGCCAACAGTGCTTTATTTGTCAACCAATAAGACAAACACATAGATAGAAGGACTTCCCCCATCACTGCCCTGTCCTTTTATCTATCCAGACACACCCAGACACTTGTTTCCAAGTTGCTTCTGATTGGTCCAGTCCATATTTTACCATGTCTCTCAGAATCATTTCAGTTTAAACAACATGCCCTGGCATCTCTGGGCTTTGATAGCAGGAATGAGTTCAGGTGCCTGGCTGTTAGAGCACATAGCATAAGAGAATATTCCCACTGGGCTTTTTGTTTTAGCTGTTTTTAGATAAAGTATCATGTAACCTAGGCTGACATCAAACTCACTATGTAGTTGAAGATGACCTTAAATAACAGATTCTCCTCCCTTAGTGTCCCAAATGCTGGGATAACAGCCATGTGTCACCATATCCAGAATTTTAAGTCTTTAGATACATATTCCAAATTTACTCTCATTCTTATTTCCATGTGATTTTAATATGGGGCCTCGGTCAGTGATTTACTATTGATACGTTGGTATTTAGGGCCAAACAATAAGCTTTTTTTGGTAAAGGAGAAGTATTTTCTGTGATTCTAAGAATCTAAGGTTCTAAGTAACTCTGGCCTCAGCCCACCAGACACCTGAGGCACTTCCTTATTGGATAACCAAAAGCATTTCAGGTCTTGGGACAAAAGTTCCCCACCCTCATCCATGAAGAACTAACTTAATATTCCAGGACAGCCTCGCTGGCAAGTCTCAGATGTACACTCAGGAGATGGAAAGCTCATGATATGATGGCAGAGGAAAAGAAGCCCCTGACCCTTCCCCTGTGGGAGAGCAGTGAGCAGCAGTGGCGAGCAGGATGTCGCATCTTCCTCTTCAACCATCTGCATGTAACATTTCTAAAAAGGCTGACCTAATCACTGGGTATGGCTGCTTGCAAAAATAAGGAAGTGGTCCGTTGGTGGTTAAAGCCTTGTCGTACCTTCTTAATGGTTATGGTTATTTTTTAGAAAATAGATGAGACAAAAGTAAAGAGACTGATGGCTGTTGGTTTTAACGCAATATAACAAAACTGTTGGTAGCGTGTCTAGATACTGAAGACAAAGTAACAGTATGCTCCTGTAGTTTAAAATAGGGATAGAACTAATCCTGCCTCTGTTTATCCATGTTACCCGTCTGTTAAAAAAGCATAATTATAGCTGTTGTGATAGCACGTGACTGTATCCCAGCACTCGAAAGTTTGGATCAATAGAATCATGAGTTCATGAGTTCAAGGCCATCCCATGCTACATGCTGAGCCCCTTAAATCTCTCTCTCTCTGCCTGCCTGCCTGCCTGCCTGTCTGTCTGTCTGTCTCTCTCTGTCTCTCTCTGTCTCTCTGTCTGTCTCTCTCTGTCTCTGTCTCTCTCTCTCACACACACACACACACACACAGAGAGAGAGAAAGACATGGGGGTGTGTCCATAATCTCATACAAAGGCATTACTCAGAAAAGAGAAAATGTTCTAAAGAAGAAGAAGTTCTGATTACTAAAACCACAAATCTTGTATTTTTAGTAGAATTCTTAAAGAAGAGATGGAGATGAGTCTTGAAGGCATTGGTTTGGTGTCACCTGGAGCACCCTGATGAGACCAAACATTTAAGAAGCCTATGTATACCCGTTTAGGAACTAATTTGGCAATAAATATTAAGACCCTAGATCTAGGTCTTGGTGACAATACCCAGGGTGATCTTTTTTGAGACAGGGAATATGAGTTTAGTAGGTTGATTTTACATGGAATTCTGAATGTAAAAAATGAGGAACAGAAATCAGCCATCCTTTCAAGACATTCAAGTATGAATGGGAAGGAAGATAGAGCATGGGAAAGGACATAAAGGGTGAAGAGAGGTTTCTGTTTTGTTTGCTTGACTTAGGGACTGAAATGGCTTAAAATGTGGTCTAAGTCAAGGTTTAGACCACAAAACTGATAGAGTGACTTAGTAGATAAGGGACTTAATAGAGTGGTTCACAGGTTGTGGCCCAGCTAGTCCAACAATGGCTGTCTCCTTACAGAGTCCAAGAATTGAGTAGTTACTCAGTTCATGAGGATGAATGTCTCAGCTGGTCTTCATTAACAAGAGAATCCTGAAAAAGTAGGCTCCAAGACAGTACCAGCAAGAGTGAGAAGGCAGGCAAAGAGCAAAAGCTTTCTCCATCCTTGTGCCATGTGAAGGTAGGGCCAACTCTAATGATGCAATTAACTGACAATAGCACCCAACATTCCAAGATGACAGAGGCAAAGGAGATGAGCACGGATGAGGTGAGGGCAGGAGGCAGGCAACTGCAAGATGGCTATGAACTTGGTGCTCAGAATTTGGGCTCTCTCATTTGCCATAGCAGTTATTGAGGAGGTTTGAATAAAAGGGTGAAATAAGTATAACTATTTTAGAAAATTTACACCAATAGCAGTATTCAAAATCAACTAGGTATAGAGAACAGACCAAAAAAAGCAGTTAGGATTGGCGAGTGCAACACCAGAAAGTGGGCTTTTGGTCCAAGATGAAAGAGAATGGAAGTAGGTGGACTAACAAATGTCTGGTTGGGAGAGGCAAGGGAAAGATAAGACCTGAGGATAACGACTAGAGTTCTAGCTTAAGAAACTGAGCAAATGGACATGCTATTAATTGAGGCAGATAACAATGAAAGAGCAGAAAAGTTGGGGCAGAGAGAAACTACGGAAGAGCTTTTGTTTTTACTTTTTAAAAAATTTATTTGTTTAAGACAAGACCTTTCTTATGTAACCCTGGACATCCTGGAACTTGTTATATGGACCAAGCAGGCCTGGAACTCATAGAGATCCACCAGAGTGCTGAGATTAACAGCATGCACCACCATGCATGGCTATGGGAATTTTATTTTAAGTTGGAGCCGAGGATGTAGCCCAGTGACAGGGTATTTGACACATCAGAGCCCTATTCCCCAAATTTTCATTTTTAATACCCCTCCCATCAGTAGATACACTTTTGGTCCCTTCCCCTTGAAGCCAGTTATGGTGGTCTAAATCTGTAATTCCAGCAGTTAGGAAGTAGAGGTAGTAAGATGGGGAGTTCAAGCTTGTTCTCAGCTACACAGCAAGCACGAGGCCAGCCTGGGTTATAAGAGAACCTGTCTCAAAAGAATAATGACGATATCCCTTCCTCTTGAAGCTGGATAGGCCTTCATGCCTGCCTTAGTGAACAGAACTCTGAGATGTGGCTTGCAAAGCTAGGTGAGAAATAATAGACACTATTGGCTGGGTTGTCTTAACTGACCGTAGGAGGCACTACAGTTAGTTAGACACTGACCGTGTGGATGAAAGTGACTCTCAAATGACTGTAGGTTCCACCATGGTCCTGCTGCAAGGAGGAGGGATTCCTTAAATGAAAAGTAACCTAGCAAAACCCACCTCCAGCTCATGAGTGAAATTAGTTGTAGCAATTATTTTGGGCACTGACTCTGTGAAAGGCTCGTTAAAAGAAAAAAAACAAAAAGTCAGAACAAAAAATGGTGAGTCAAATTTTGAACACATGTTTGGAAAGTCTAGAGTAGACGCTTGAAGAAAAGAAGAACAGAAATTCGGATCTGAGGTACAGGCAAGAGTTTGGGGTCTGAGAGTTCATTTATGGGGATCCCCCACTCCCATTTGATGCATGTGTGTCCTCAGGGTGTCTTCACATTTTAAAACTTCATTGAGTCTGACTATAAGTTCCTCAGAGACATAAAAAGTATAATATCATGCCCATTTTAGAGTGGAGGAGATATTTTAAAAGCTCTAAAGATGGAGCCCAGACAGAAAACATCTCTTCAGGTTCCCAGGATAATGCCATTTCCAGTGCACCCTTCTACCTGTAGGGAGAGAACAAAATGCCTCTCAGGAGCAGAGGATTCTTGTGAATCATCTCCTTGAAATGGACAGCTGAGGGGAGAGGGGTAAAGAGTGCACCTCAAACTTTACTCTGAAGGCAAACATTGTGAAAGAGAAGGGACTCAAATGCTCACAAAGTTATGGATGTGTAGACCATAAGGAAGTTTTTGAAGTTACTCATTCATTTGTTTAACGGTTATTTACTGAGTATATGCTGTGCTCCGGCCTCTGTGTCTAAGAAGCAGAATGCTGACTAAAGAAGACAGAAACAAACAAGTCATAAGCTACAATCCGAACCCCAGAATTTCAATGAAGAAGATGCATGCAAATGGAAACCTGTGGTGAAGCAGAATGAGTTGAGGTTACATGGAATTCAGACAGAAAGGCCCAGAGTTAAGAAGGATGCTCCTTTGTAGACAAACAACCAAGTTCAGCCAGCTTGGTCTCAAGAGTTGACTAACTCATCCTATCAGTTCCAATGTTAGCAGCCATAATTCTGTGCTATGAGCTAAAGCAACCCAAGGTGGTGAGTATAGTTACAAAGGGCCCTGCAGACAATGCATCCATAGACTTGAAGCCAGTCTGTGTAAGAACGCCAGGCAGAGAAGCATGGTGTGAATATCGGTCAACTCTCCTCCACACAGGGCTGGCTCTTCTCCGGCTGACTACGCTCCCTCCATAACTTCTTGTTCACTTTACTCCTTTTCACCCACAGGGCTGACATTTGTGTCTGTCTCTGACACACAGTAATTTCCCTTTTCTTTCTTTCTTTTTTTTTTAAGTAATTTACTTTTTTTTTTTTTTTAGCTCAGGGCAGGACGGACCCCTTACATAAATAAAGTTCCTGAGACACATTGCTTCTGATCAGAAAACATGGCAACCAAACAATGGGGCACCCCTCAGCAGAGAGCTTCTCTTACCTAAAAGTATGTTCCTGTAATTTCACAGACCAACAGCCATGAGTTGCAGTACCGGGGACCTACTTCCACATCCCCCCGGGTCCTGTTTCTCATGTCCCCTCGTGAAAAGAAACGGGGCCTGGCTTTCCAGAGTTAAAGAATGCCCCCCAGCCTTCCCACAGCCCCACTACTAGCAGCGAAGAACCCTGCCCAAGAGCTCACCCATTTCTAGGGTGGAACTACTTCTCCCCTTTCCCGGCGAGCCATGCCGCCAGTGCACAACCACAATCAGACACTGGGTGGAAACTACCTGAAAATCCCGATATCAGAGGCAGGAGAAGTAGCATTTCCAAGACCCGACACCATTCTTGTCTTCTGAAGTGGCACATGCTACTTTGCAAAGCTTGCTAGGAACACTGGCGACAACTGTGAGAGAAGGCAGGGGACCTTAGGGTCGAAAACCAGAAACAGGAAGTTGTTTTTTTTCTTCTTCTTCTTTGAGGCGGGTAATAAATAATATGTGGGGGTGGGCAGATGGTTTTTGTCTGTAAACCTAGGTGGTCTAGAATTCACAAAGACCACTTGCCTCTGCCTCCTGAGTGCTGGGATTAAAGGTGTGTGCCACTACACCCTGATGGAGAATCAAAGGTACCCTCCCCTTTTTTTAATATTTGGCCTTTTTTTTTTCAGATGTTTTTATTTGAATTAGAAACAAGATTGTTTTACATGACAACCCCAGTTCCCTTCTCCCTCCTGCCCCCCTACCATTCCCCCGCCCCAACTAAAACCCTCCCTATCACATATCCTTTCTGCTCCCCCTGGATGGTGAGGCCTTCCATGGGGGGGATCATCAAAATCTATCATTACCTTTGGGATGAGGCCTAGGCCCACCCCCGTGTGCCTTGGCTCAGGGAGTATTCCTCTATCTGGAATGGGCTCCCAAAATCCACACCTATGCTAGGGATAAGTACTGAACTACTACAAGAGGTCCTGTAGATTTCTGAGGTTTCCTCGCTGAAACCCATGTTCTTGGAGTTTGGATCAGACCCATGCTGGTATCCCAGCTATCAGTCTGGGGAGCAAGAGCTCCCTGATGTTCAGGTCAGCTGTTTCTGTGGATTTCACCAGCCTGGTCTGGACCCCTTTGCTCTTCACTCATCCTTCTCTGCATCTGGATTCCAGTTCAGTTCAGTGATTAGTTGTGGGTGTCTGCTTCTACTTCCACCAGCTGCTGGATGAGGGCTATAGAATGGCATATAAGTCAGTCATCAATCTCATTATCAGGGGAGGGCATTTAAGGTAGCCTCTCTTCTGTTGCTTAGATTGTTAGCTGGTGTCATCCTTGTAGATCTCCAGACATTTCCCTAGTGCCTGATTTCTCTGTAAACCTAAAATGTTTCCCTCTATTATGGTATCTCCATTCTTGTTATCTTCTATTCTTCCCCTGACTCAACCTTTCTGCTCCCTCATGTCCTCTGCACCCCTCCTCTTCTTTGCTTCTCATTCTCATAGCTCCCTCCCCCTTCTTCCCGTGCTCTCAATTTTCTCAGGGGATCTTGACCCTTTCCCCTACTCCAGGGTCCTCCTTGTTTCCTAGCTTCTTTGGCAGTGTGGATTGTAGGCTGGTAATCCTTTGCTCTAGGTCTAAAATCCACACATGAGTGAGTACATACCATGTTTGTCTATTTGTGATTGGGTTACTGTCAGAAACCAGCCTTGGCGACCCCATACCTAGTTAGACGCCAGAAAGTCTGGCATATCACAGGAGATTCCGGATATCTGCCTGAGAAGCAACTAACACCTATCCCCTCCCCCATTTCCTTAGTTGGTGCCTGAGATAAACACAGGAGATTCAGGATACCTGCCTGAGAACAATGAACTCATCCCTCCCCCCACCTCCTTTTTCTCTGCTCCTCCCTTCTCTTTAAAAAGCTCCTTGGTTTCAATAAAGTTGGCCTTGACAATGGAACCTGCTTGGTCCCACTCCTTCTTTCTCGCCCATTATTTGCAGGCATGATCCACCTCGGACCCACGAATTACCGGAGCCTCGAGGGCCGGGGCAGGTGGCGCCCAAACGTGCGGCTCGAGGTACGGATTCTTCGCCGAACGGAGACCCCCCCCCCCAAGGAAACCTCGGTAGTGCACACCGACAAGGAAGTTCTGCTCGCCGGATTGCGACGGACGCTGGTCTGGGAAAAGTTCTCACCGCTCATGAGTGACTGATTCCCTGGTAAGTCGCCCCTCATTCCGTTCGATAATATGGGCCAAATTGTCTAAGGAAGTCAAACACTTCCTTTCGGGAAAGAGGAGTTTGAGTAAAATGTAAGGACTTGATTCAGTTTTTTGCCTTTTGTCAAAAAAAAAAAAAATGTCCATGGGTCATTTTAGAAAGCCCAGACATTCATCCCTAACTTGGAAAAAGGTCGGAGAAGGACCTTAACAGATTGCTCATAGAAAAGGGACCTGAGGCAGTTCCCTCACAGACTTTTAGTTACAGGCCTTGAGCCTCATTCTCCCAAAAACTTTAAAAATTACCCTGTCTTTAGTTCAAACCCCAAACCAAAAACAGATAGTTGAAGCTTAGACTACTTAAGTACAAGAGATTTCAGAGTTTAAACGTTTTAAAAGGATCCTTCCCGATTACAAAAGCCACTGCCATGATGCAGCATTTTGAGTTGTGCAGGGGCTTAGGAAGACTAGGTGCGGCCTTGCACACACGCAGGCCCTCAGGAGATATCTAGGAATGTAATGGAGAACAGAAAAATCCTCGCCTACTTAGAGGTGGCTGGATAGCAAAGAATATACAGGACAAATGATTGGGATCAACAGGGAGAGACAATTAATAAGTACCTAGATGAAGGGAGCCTTCATCTCCTTCCTTCATTTTAAGCTGGAAATACAGAAAGGCAAATACTCAATGGTAAAATTCAACAAGAGCTAAGAGAATTAAAAATTTTAACAAAATCGCTTACAGGAGATAAGAAATTTACGGGTTTCCTGGATCAGAGAGAATGGCTCAGGGGAACATAGCAGGATACGTGTGCCAATACCATTGGAACAGCTCTAGGAACTATTAATGGCTTATGTCCAGTATGGACCAATAGAGGCTGATAGGGAATATTACTATAGAAGCCTCACCCCTAGGAAATTAAAAGCAGATAACCAAGGCCTGCCGGTCAGCAGGAGGATATTTGTTATAGAGACCAGGCAGGGACCTAGGGAGTTAATTAAAAATTGATTTCTAGGCCTATATGGAATTTTACAAAAATGTTAGACACACAGATGTTGGAAACTTTGATTATAAAATAGCTAGCCTATGATAATGTTAGTAATGCATGCCAGACCACACTAAGGCCTCACAGGAGGAGGATTGATATAGTGAGTTCGTTAAGAATTGTTCAGATATGGACCTAGCTGACACTCAGGGATTATTGATGATGGCTGCCTTACAGAAAATTCAGTTAAAAATAAGTTATTCCTACACAGAAAGCAAGGCACAGGGAGGAAGAAATGCACAGAGCCTTCTAGAGGTTGCTTTGGGCATTTTCAAAAAGAGCTCCAGGTCAGACAGAGTCCCAACAAAAGAAAGAATTAGGGATCAGGCTTATGCCCAAAATACAGCTACAGATTTTTCAGCAGATAGCTAAGGCCAAGGTCAGCCATGGCAGCAGCCGCGGTCTGCCGGCCCTCAGCCAGCGGCTTGGTACCACCTTATGCTGGCGTCTGCGGCAGGCTAGACAAAATGGCTGCTGGGGCGGTGGACAGTCTGCCTCCTCGGGATAACTTACAATCTTGGGAGGTGCCGCCATGGTTGATGGCTACTTGACCCGGCCCGCGGGGCTCCGGTAATTCGTGGGTCCGAGGTGGATCATGCCTGCAAATAATGGGCGAGAAAGAAAGAGCCAGACCAAGCAGATTCCATTGTCAAGGCCCGTTTATTGATTTATCCAAGGGGTTTTTATAGAGAAAGGAGGAAGCAGAGAAAAAGGAAGTGGGGGGAGGGATGAGTTAATTGTTCTCAGGCAGGTATTCTGAATCTCCTGTGTTTATCTCAGGCACTAACTAAGGAAATGGGAGAGGGGATAGGTGTTAGTTGCTTCTCAGGCAGATATCTGGAATCTCCTGTGATAAGCTAGACTTTCTGGCGTCTAACTAGGTATGGGGTCGCCAAGGCTGGCTTCTGACAGCTAATTAATATATATAAATACTATTGATACAGTCAGACAAAAACTATTTTTGAGACTTATAGAGAAAAAAGGACAACATATTTAAGCTTAGAATTGTTCAAATTTTGGATGCTCATATTTCAATGATTGACTATAAGCTACTGTGTTAGAAATTTCAATTAAAGATTTTTCTTTTCAACAAATTGATCATAACCTAGGCAAAAGGAGAAATGTGAGACTGTGAGACGTATGCAAGTTATGAATGAACGGTGTGGCCACACCTGGATGTGTGATGTGATTGTGAATTTATGAATGTGGATAAATGAAAATGCCTAAATTGCCTTGGATATGATTAGAGAGATATTTACATTGCCTCAGATATTTTTTAAATAATATCAAAATCACTTTAACATTGCCAAAAGGATCATCCAGTCAGTCAATGTCTTAGCAGAAAAATTTTTTTGATTTTAGCCCTAGGTGACAGTCAATTAAAAAGTTAGCAAAAGCCTATAACATTAGCTTAGAGGCATGAGGATTCTACGGATGATTCTGTAAAATTTGGCAGATGAGAGGATACAGGTCTTACTAAATTTTTATGGTTAAAAAAAGAAATCTAGAAAATTAAAGTTGATACATGATTTTAAAAAAGGGGTTTATAAAAAGCCTCAGGAAAGAGCCAACCTGTTAGATTCACAGCTTGAATGTGTCTTTTCATATGCAAATTTAAGCCAGGTCAACCAAGATGCAAATGAGATCTTATCAGCTTGTCAGCCTTGAAGGTTAGATTGCAAAATGCTACTCAAAAACTCTAAATAAATCTAGAGAATTGTTAAAAACATATGTTATATTCTTAAAAAATTAAGGCTTAATAGATAGCAATTGGAAAAGATAGTTTAAAATCTTTAAATAAATTTTTTAGAAATTGTTATAAAATATTCATTGGTTAAGTACCTTTTTTGGGACGTCTAATGATGATTTAAATCCTTTAAGTAAGATTCTATAAGGAGATAATGATCCAGATATACCCAAACAGCTAACTAAGAAGGTAGACAAGTTCTATTATTGGAGGAGGCAATTCAACATCAACAGATATATTGACTATACAAAACCATTACTATGGTTCACCAGCCTAAATATTTTAAACCCTTATTTTAAAACATTAGCCTATATGATACAGAAATGCCATATAGATTTTAAAAAGTAATTTAGGAGAAAACCAAGTATGATACATGTCTCCTACTCTAAGCAACAGTTTAATTGATGGTTTCAGAACAATAAATCATAGGCGATTGCCTTTGCTCAATTTTCAGGAAGAATTGATAATTTCTAGCTCATGGACTGTTACAATTTACACTATAAATCCTTTTGCATTTCCAAAATTATGAAAAGCAGTCCCATACACAGAGTCTAGTAATAGTCACGTCAAAATATTATTTAAACAAATTCAAAATGTTATTCACCTAAGAATTATCATGTTTATGGGTCACAATGGGAACTTACTAAATAGGCCTTTCCCTGATTACTAGCCAAATAGAATAAATTATCTGATTAACAAAATTGGTTGATTTGCCTTAAGTAGAAAAAGCTCAACAGGCTTCTAACTTTCTTCATCATAATAGCAAGTCTAAGTAAGAAATTTGGCTTAACCAGAGAGACTGCTGGTCAAATCATCAAACAATATAGAAAATGTCCACAATATGGCTATAGTTAATTTAAGGATAAATCCTCAAGGCCTGATCCCCAACCATTTATGGCGAATGGATGTGACTCACATTACAGAGTTTGGCAAGTTAAAAATGTGCCACTCCACAAACAGGAGAAGCCACCAGGCATGTTATAAGTCACTGTTTAAGATGTTTTGCTTACATGGGAGTGCCAAAAGTTATAAAAACAGACAATGGGTCTAGATATACCAGCAAAGATTTCCAACAATTTTGTGCTTAATTGCCCAGATCGGTGCTACCGGAACAGCCCTTATGGCCTAGTTCCGCCCAGCGCCGTGGACCTGCCTGCCGAGCCCGAGCCCAAGCCCATAGCGGCAGGGACGGCGGGGCCTTTGGGCCCTTGGGGACGCAGCATGCCGCTGACTTGGGAATGAACCCCTGCCTTCGCGTTTTTATAGCGGCGGTGAGACTTGAGGCGAGCCCGCAGCTCAGGCAGCGGCGGCTCCTGAGCTGGCCGGACGCACAGGCCAGGCAATGGTGGCACATGCCTTTAATCCCAGCATTCGGGAGGCTGAGACAGGAGTTCTAGGCTGTAATGCGCTATGTCCGCACTAAGTTCAGCATCAATATGGTGACCTCCAGAGATGGGGCGACCACCAGGTTGCCTAAGGAGGAGGAGTTCTATACCATGCATTGTCTGTGCTAAATTTCCTCATGTATGATGCTACAGAAAAATCAGCCTTGGATTGCTTCTGGCATCCATGAACGGCTCAAAATTATGCTCAAGCCTTATGGAAAGATTCCCTAACTTACAAATGGCACGGGCCAGATCCGGTCCTCATTTTGGGAAAAGGACATGCATATATTTTTGATACTCAGGCCAAATATGCTAGATGGTTGCCTAAATGCCTTTTTTAATCCACCCAGGGGAAGTCCCTGAGGAGCCTTCTAATTCTGCTTAATTCTAGATAAAAGATGCTGTTTTTTTGGCTACTTAGGTGTTCCCACCTTCGATTGCCGTTGCTGCTGGAAGCCCTTATCAGATCTACAAATACACCTGGATGATCCTCTGACCCGTCCAGCAGGCCAGGTTATTCGCGGGTCTCGAGGGGGTTGTCACCTAAAGGGGTCATGAGGGCGAGAGAGGAGGGAGACCTTGCGGCGCAAGAAAGGACAAGAGTCCGTCTGTGCAATGTCAAGGTCTCCCTCCTCTCTCGCCCTCATGACCCCTTTAGGTGACAACCCCCTCGAGACCTGCGAATAACCTGGCCTGCTGGACGGGTCAAGTGGCGCCCAAACGTGAGGCTCGAGGTACGGTGGTCTCCGGACAGCGCCAAGAGAAGAAGAGGCTAGCCGACCCAAAATGGAGACGCCCTGCATCGCTCGTGCACCGGTCTGTCTCGAGGTAAGTACTGCTGTCCCATTATCGTCATGGGCAATTCAGCCTCTAAGGAGGCCCTCTTTATCAGAGAAATAAAGAGTAGTCTTAGGGAGAGAGGAAGTAGAGTTAAGAAAAAGGATCTCTTTAATTTTTTTTTGTTGTTGTTGTTGTTGTTTTGTGGAGGAGAAATGTCCTTGGCTGGTGATTCATGGGCCTGGCATTCATCCACTAAGTTGGAATAAAGTGGGAAAGGATATTAATGGTCTCCTCAAAAAGGGAGAGGAGATCCCAGATTCCTTCTTTAGTTTTTATGGAGTTATCAGAGATATTCTTAAGGAATCTGAGACAGAGGGAAAAGTTCTCACCGCTCATGAGTGACTGATTCCCTGGTAAGTCCCCCCTCATTCCGTTTGATAATATGGGCCAAATTGTCTAAGGAAGTCAAACACTTCCTTTCGGGAAAGAGGAGTTTGAGTAAAATGTAAGGACTTGATTCAGTTTTTTGCCTTTTGTCAAAAAAAAAAAAAAAATGTCCATGGGTCATTTTAAAAAGCCCAGACATTCATCCCTAACTTGGAAAAAGGTCAGAGAAGGACCTTAACAGATTGCTCATAGAAAAGGGAGCTGAGGCAGTTCCCTCACAGACTTTTAGTTACGGGCCTTGAGCCTCATTCTCCTAAAAACCTTAAAAATTACCCTGTCTTTAGTCCAAACCCCAAACTAAAAACAGATAGTAGAAGCTTAGACTGCTCAAGTACAGGAGATTTCAGAGTTTAAACGTTTTAAAAGGATCCTTCCCGCTTACAAAAGCCACTGCCATGATGCAGCATTTTGAGTTGTGCAGGGGCTTAGGAAGACTAGGTGCGGCCTCGCATACACGCAGGCCCTCAGGAGATATCTAGGAATGTAATGGAGAACAAAAAAAATCCGCGCCTACTTAGAGATGGCTAGATAGTAAAGAATATACAGGACAAATAATTGGGATGAGCAGGGAGAGAGAGTTAATAAGTACCAAATTGGAGAGCCTTCACCTCCTTCTTTCGTTTTAAGCTGGAAATTCAGAAAGGCAAATACTCAATGGTAAAATTCAGCAAGAGCTAAGAGACTTAAAAATTTTAACAAAATTGCTTACATGAGATAAGAAATTTACAGGTTTCTTGGGTCAGAGAAAATGGCTCAGGGGAACATAGCAGGATACATGTGCCAATACCATTCAAACAGCTCTAGGAACTATTAATGGTTGTGTCCAGTATAGACCAACAGAGGCTGATAGGGAATATTACTATAGAAGCCTCACCCCTAGGAAATTAAAAGCAGATAACCAAGGCCTGCCGGTCAAGAGGAGGATATTTGTTATAGAGACCAGGCAGGGACCTAGGGAGTTGATTAAGAATTGATTTCTAGGCCTATATGGAATTTTACAAAAATGTTAGAGACACAGATGTTGGGAACTTTGATTATAAAATAGCTAGCCTATGATAATGTTGGTAATGCATGCCAGACCACACTAAGGCCTCACAGGAGGAGGACTGATATGGTGAATTCATTAAGAATTTTTCAGATATGGACCTAGCTTACACTCAGGGATTATTGATGATGGCTGCCTTACAGGAAATTCAGTTAAAAATAAGTTATTCCTACACAGAAAGCAAGGCACAGGGAGGAAAAAATGCAGAGAGCCTTCGAGAGGTTGCTTTGGGCATTTTCAGAAAGAGCTCCAGGTCAGACAGAGTCCCAACAAAAGAAAGAATAAGGGATCATGCTTATGTCCAAAATACAGCCACAGATTTTTCAGCGGCCCAGAGGGCATGGTCGAGCTAAGGCCAAGGTCAGCCAGCCATGGCAGCGGCCAGGGTCTGCCGGCCCTCAGCCAGCAGCTTGGTACCACCTCATGCTGGCATCTGCAGCAGGCTAGACAAAATGGCTGCCGGGCTGGCGGACAGCCTGCCTCCACATGGTAACTTCCAGCCTTGGGAGATGCCGCCATAGTTGATGGCTAATTAATACTGAAGGAACCGGCTTCCCTTTTGGCAGCCATAATGGTTAAACATGTGCCTTTATGACCTTGTCCTAAAAACCAGAAAGTCAGATGCCTGTCTCGTGACAAGGAACCAATCAGAAGTTAGCTGGTGGCGCTATGCTTTATGGCTCTGGGTGTGCTTTACGGACAAGCGCACAGCAATGACGTAGAGAGCATAGCAACCACCCTGGGAGGGCCTATGAGCCATAACAACCAGTTGACCAATCAACACAGGGCAAGCCCTCCAAGCCTGGAGGCACACCAATCATGAGCCTGTGCGTAAGCCTGTGCGTACCCCTAGACACTCCCCTTACGCTGCCCTATAAGATCTTTGGGGAGACCTTAGGAGCCGTCTTTTTCTAGCCGTCTGCCATGGCGGGTGGGTGAAAGACCCGAGCTAACATGGGGTTAGTTCGTTAAATTACAATAAAGCCTCGTGCAGTTTGCAGCAAGCTCTCGAATCCGCCTGGTGATTGGGGTGACCGCGAACCTGGCCTGAGACCCCGGATACTTGAGTTTTCGGGGGTCTAACAAATACATATATAAATACTATTGATACAGCCAGACAGAAACTTTTTGAGACTTATAGAGAAAAAAGGACAACATATTTAAGCTTAGAATTGTTCAAATTTTGGATGCTCATATTTCAATAATTGGCTATAGCTACTATATTAGAAATTTCAATTAGGGATTTTTCTTTTCAACAAATTGATCATAACCTAGGCAAAAGGAGAAATGTGAGACGTATGCAAGTTATGAATGAACGGTGTGGCCACACCTGGATGTGTGATGTGATTGTGAATTTATGAATGCGGATGAATAAAAATGCCTAAATTGCCTTGGATATGATTAGAGGTATTTACATTGCCTCAGATATTGTTTAAATAATATCAAAATCACTTTGACATTGCCAAAAGGAGCATCCAGTCAGTCAGTCAATGTCTTAGCAAAAAAAAAAATTTTTGATTTTAGCCCTAGGTAACAGTCAATTAAAAAGTTAACAAAAGCCTATAGCGTTAGCTTAGAGGCATGAGGATTCTATGGATGATTCTATAAAATTTGGCAGATGAGAGGATACAGGTCTTACTAAATTTTTATGGTTAAAAAAGGAAATCTAGAAAATTAAAGTTAAAACATGATTTTAAAAAAGCTTTATAAAAAGCCTCAAAAAAGAGCCAACCTGTTAGATTCACAGCTTAAATGTTTTTTCATATGCAAATTTAAGCCAGGTCAGCCAAGATGCAAATGAGATTTTATCAGCTTGTCAGCCTCAAAGGTTAGATTAGAAAAGGCTACTCAAAAACTCTAAATAAATCTAGAAAATTGTTAAAGATATGTTATATTCAAAAAAAAAAATTAAGGCTTAATAGATAACAATTAGAAAAGATAGTTTAAAAATCTTTAAATAAATTTTTTAAAAATTGTTATAAAATATTCATTGGTTAAATGCCTTTTTGGGGACATCTAATGATGATTTAAATCCTTTAAGTAAAATTCTATAAGGAGATAATGATCCAGATATACCCAGACAGCTAACTAGAAAGGTAGACAAGTTCTATTATTGGAGGAGGCGATTCAGCATCAATATTGACTATACAAAACCATTACTATGGTTCACCAGCCTAAATATTTTAAACCCTTATTTTAAAGCATTAGCCTACATGGTACAAAAATGCCATATAGATTTTAAAAAGTATTTTAGAAAAAAAACCATGTATGATACCTGTCTCCTACTCTAAGCAACAGTTTAATTGGTGGTTTCAGAACAATGAGTCATAGGCGATTGCCTTTGCTCAATTTTCAGGAAGAATTGATAATCAGTTTCTAGCTCATGGACTGTTACAATTTGCACTATACATCCTTTTGTATTTCCAAAATTGTAAAAAGCAGTCCTATAAAAATATGTTAATTTTTACCAATAGATTATTGGGAGAGTTACTTACATAGGTTTTTAATAGAAAGAAATAGATAAAACTGACAGCTCTGGCTTCAGCTCAATTAATCAAACTGCAAGCTGTTACAATGGTCTTTTAAATCCTGGTAGATAATTCATTTACTTTGTATACTGACAGTCACTATATATTTAAGGCTTATAAGGTAACAAAAACAGTCCCATACACAGGGTCTAGTAATAGTCAAGTCAAAATATTATTTAAACAAATTCAAAATGATATTCACCTAAGAATCATGTTTATGGGTCACAATGGGAACCTATTAAATAGGCCTTTCCCTGATTACTAGCCAAATAGAATGAATTATCTAATTAACAAAATTGGTTAATTTGCCTTAAATAGAAAAAGCTCGACAGGCTTCTAACTTTCTTCATCATAATAACAAAAGTCTAAGTAAGAAATTTGGCTTAACCAGAGAGACTGCTGGTCAAATCATCAAACAATATAAAAAATGTCCATAATATGGCTATGGCTAATTTAAGGATGAATCCTCAAGGCCTGCTCCCCAACCATTTATGGCGAATGGATGTGACTCACATTACAGAGTTTGGCAAGTTAAAAATGTGCCATTCCACAAACAGGAGAAGCCACCAGGCATGTTATAAGTCACTGTTTAAGATGTTTTGGCTGCATGGGAATGCCAAAAGTTATTAAAACAGATAATGGGTCTGGATATACTAGCAAAGCTTTCCAGCAATTTTGTGCTTAATTCCCGAGACTGGTGCTACCAGAACAGCCCATATGGCCTAGTCCCGCCCAATGCACGTGGACCTGCCTGCCGAGCCCGGGCTAGCAATGGCGGACAGCTGGGCCCTTGGGACATGGCATGCCGCTGACTCGGGGGAATGAAGCGCCTGCCTCTGCGCTTCTGTAGATCCACACTTCTGTAGACATGAGACGAGCCCACAGCCCAGGCAGCGATGGCTCCTGAGCTGGCAGGGACGCAGGGGCCGGGCCCGATGGCACGCCTTTAATCCCAGCACTCGGGAGGCTGAGACAGGAGTTCTAGGCTGTAATGTGCTATGTCTGCACTAAATTCCGCATCAATATGATGACCTCCAGAGAATGGGCGGCCACCAGGTTGCCTAAGGAGGAGGAATTCTATACCATACATTGTCTATGCTAAATTTCCTCATGTATGATGCTACAGAAAAATAAGCCTTGGATAGCTTCTGGCATCCATGAACGGCTCAAAATTATGCTTAAGCCTTATGGAAAGACCCCCTAACTTACAAATGGTACGGACCAGATCCTGTCCTCATCTGGGGAAAAGGACATACATATATTTTTGATACTCAGGCCAAATATGCTAGATGGTTGCCTAAATGCCTTCTTAATCCACCCAGGGAAAGCCCCTGAGGAGCCTTCTAATTCTGCTTAATTCTAGATAAAAGATGCTGTCTTTTTGGCTACTTATATGTTCCCACCTTCGATTGCCATTGCCACTGGAAGCCCTTATCAGATCTACAACTACACCTGGATGATCATCAACCCTGCCAATGATGCTGCCAACTGATGCTGTCAACGCCTTCAGAACTATTGCGACCACCCCCTCCTTCCCCCCCCATAGTTGACTTATATACTTTAGCCTTAGGGGCCTCTCCAGACTAGGGAACCCCTGACCATTTTTCCCCCCAGGAGCTCCCTTTTCCGCTGACCTTATTCTATCCTTAATTAACCCTACTGTTCAGGCCCTCCATCAAGCCAGCCACTCCCTTATAGAGGACTCTTGGGTCTGCTATTCTTCCACCCCTCCCTTTTCTGAGGGAATTGCAGGCATTTAATTTCTACCTTGCCAGTTCTACTAGATTGACTACTTAAACTGTCACCCTTACCTTTTCAGAAACTAACCAGATTCATTAAGTACCAGATTGACGCCATCCTCGAAAAAACGGTTTTGGTTCACTACCATCGCCTAGCGGCATTAGATTCTGAGCTGCCTGACGATAATAACCCTCCCCCCAGTCCTAAAGGACTGGATTTTTCAGGCCTTGAACATCGAACCTCCCGATTTCCTTGGCCTTGGAGCCGTCCATGACGGGAAATATCGTGGTGCCGCAAGCCAGATGCCGACCCTTCCCAACAGCTGTAGCGTCCTCCATGACGGGTTTAGCGTGAGACTGACCCCCCTTCAAAACCTGTAGGCCCAAATCCGGTCCTCCCCGATCGAGGGATAAAGACTCTGCCTAAGCCCGCTCAAACTCCTGCCCAGTCATCTACCCCTAAGCTTACCCCAATTACCCCTTCTATTAGCCCGGATCCAGGCACTGTAGATAGATTATTCTATTTGGTACAGGGAGCCTATCTAGCACTCAATGCATCCAGTCCTAATTCTACTCGAGATTGCTGGCTCTGCTTGTCTGCTGAGCCCCCCTATTATGAAGGGATTGCCTTTATGGCCAGTACATCCAATATCACCTCCCCATCAGCAAGGTGCAGGGCTGTCCCTCACCAACTTACCCTGCCCGGAGTTTCAGGACAAGGGCTTTGTTTAGGAAAGGTGCCCTCCAGTTACACCCAGTTTTGCAATAAAACTATAATTCCCTATATAGGAAGCTACTATCTTGAGGCACCCAATGGTACCTATTGGGCTTGCAACACAGGATTAACACCCTATATATTTGCTTTAAGCCTTGATGTTTCACATGAATATTGCATTTTGGTACAGCTTTGGCCTCAAATCAAATACTATTCAGGGGAGATACTGGTCTCACAGGCACAGCGCAGAGTGATGAGAGAGCCTGTCTCTATGACCATTGCCCTTATGCTTGGGATTGGTGGCCTTGTTGCCGGTATAGGAACCGGAACAGCTGCCCTTGTACAAAACAATCAACTGTTGCAATTACAAATAGCTATGAACACGGATCTTGAGGCCATAGAAAGATCCATCAGTGCTCTGGAAAAATCACTGACCTCTCTATCCGAGGTGGTTTTGCAAAATAGAAGAGGGCTGGATCTCCTGTTCCTTAAGGAAGGTGGCCTTTGCGCTGCTTTAAGGGAAGAATGTTGTTTCTATGCTGACCATACTGGCATTGTCAAAGAGTCTATGGAAATCCTGAGAGAACGGTTGGCTAAAAGAAAGAGAGAGTTTGAGAACCAAAAAGGATGGTTCTCAAATTTGCTACAGGGATCCCCCTGGTTGTCTACTTTACTCCCAACTATTATAGCCCCCTTAATTGTTTTCCTATTGCTTCTTTCTTTTGGCCCATGGGCCCTTCAACGGCTAACCCAGCTTATTAAAAGACAAATTGATTCGGCCTTACCTAAAAGTATTTCGGTCCATTACCACAAATTAGTAGCAGCTGACCCGGGGGAGGAGCGAGGGTCGCAGCAAGAGCTCAGGTTCAGTAATCAAGGACTCAGGTTTAATAACTCAACATGCTAAGATTGATGCAGCAAGGGAGCACTCAATGACGGGAGTATGCATAGGTCCTGGAACAGGGGTCAACAACGTACAGAGGTCGTCAAGACCGGCTCAACAAGGCACGTTGCCTGTCCAGGGGCGCAGCCTATGTGGCCTAAGACAGGGGCTCTCTTGATAATAAGATTCATCATCCCTTTTTGTATACAGAAGGGGGAATTGTCGAGGGCCAAAAGGGGCCTCATACTGAGTCAAGAGTTAATCATTGTTAGATGACCAGAATCGCTGCGACTACAAGATGTTTTTTCCGGATAAGCTGCACTATACATGTTGCAAAATGTTCTCCCTTTTCTCAGAAATAGCTGCGGTTCGCTAACAATGGGACCATGGGCTAAGATTTACCTTGCCTCTATTTCCTCTTGAAAATTTTCCATTCCTCCTGCTCCCTTACCCCGCCCTGAGTAAAAATCCCCTGCATATAAGCAGGCTTTACCTTTCAATAAACGAGACCTTGACATTGCACAGACGGACTCTTGTCCTTTCTTGCGCCGCAAGGTCTCCCTCCTCTCTCGCCCTCATGACCCCTTTTAGGTGACAACCCCCTCGAGACCCGCGAATAACCTGGCCTGCTGGACGGGTCAATCCTCAACCGAGCCAGTGATGCTGCCAATGCTTCACAACTATTGCGACCACCCCCTCCTATTCCCCCCTGAGAGTTGACTTATGTGCTTTAGCCTTAGGGGCCTCTCCAGACTAGGGAACCCCTGACCATTTTTCCCCCCAGGAGCTCCCTCTTCCACTGACCTTATTCTCTTCTTAATTAACCCTACTGTTCAGGCCCTTCATCAAGCCAGCCACTCCCTTATAGAGGACTCTTGGTCTGCTATTCTTCCACCCCTCCCTTTTCTGAGGGAATTGCAGGCATTTAATTTCTACCTTGCCTGTTCTACTGGATTGACTACTTAAACTGTCACCTCTACCTTTTCAAAAACTAAGCAGATTCATTAAGTCTCAGGTCCACTACCATTGCCTGGAGGCATTAGATTCTGAGCTGCCTGACTACAATAACCCCCCCCCCCCAGTCCTAAAGGACTGGATTTTTCAGGCCTTGAACATTGAACCTCCTGATTTCCTTGGCCTTGGAGCCGTCCATGACGGGAAATATCATGGTGCCGCAAGCCAGATGCCGACCCTTCCCAACGGCTGTAGAGTCCTCCATGACGGGTTTAGCGTGAGACTGACCCCCAGATGCCCACTCCAAAGCACTCCCGAGCTGCTAGCCTTATGAAGGGTCATCGGAATGCTGGGGACAGGTGCATCTCATGTATCCTAAGACAGAGGCACTACCCCTCACTGTCATATAAATGACAATATCATAAAACATAGGGTCCTGGATGCGGGTGCCCATCACGTAGCCCAAGCCAGATGCTCCATTTTATTATACTTAATAGGGGGAGATGTCAGAAGCCAGCCTTGGCGACCCCATACCTAGTTAGACGCCAGAAAGTCTGGCATATCACAGGAGATTCCGGATATCTGCCTGAGAAGCAACTAACACCTATCCCCTCCCCCATTTCCTTAGTTAGTGCCTGAGATAAACACAGGAGATTCAGAATACCTGCCTGAGAACAATTAACTCATCCCTCCCCCACCTCCTTTTTCTCTGCTCCTCCCTTCTCTTTAAAAAGCTCCTTGGTTTCAATAAAGTTGGCCTTGACAATGGAACCTGCTTGGTCCTGCTCCTTCTTTCTCGCCCATTATTTGCAGGCATGATCCACCTCGGACCCACGAATTACCGGAGCCCCGCGGGCTGGGGCAAGTTACCTCGCTCAGATTGGTTTCTTCTAGTTCCATCCATTTTCCTGCACATTTCAAGATTCCATTTTCTTTTCCCCGATGAGTATTAATCCATTGTATAAATGTACCACATTTTCTCTATCCATTCTTCCGGCCTTCCGGCTTTCAGAGTCTCAATGGAAAAGTCAGGTGTAATTCTGATAGGTTTACTTGACCTTTTTCCTTTGCTGCTCTTAGTATTTTCTCTTTATTTTGTATGTTTGGTGTTTTGATTATTATGTGGCAAGGAGCCCTTCTTTTTTGTTCAGTCTATTTGGTGTTCTGTATTTTCATTGGCATGTCTTTCTTTAGGTTGGGAAAGTTTTCTTCTATGATTTTGTTGAATATGTTTTCTGCGCTGTTGAGTTGGATTTCTTCACCTTCTTCTATACCTATTATTCTTAGGTTTGGTCTTTTCACGGTATCCTATATTTCCTGGATATTTTGTGTTAGGGATTTGTTGGACTTAAGATTTTCTTTGGTTGATGATTCTATTTCCACTAGTGTGTCTTCAACTCCTGAGATTGTCTCTTCCATCTCTTGTATTCTGTTGGTTATGCTTGCGTCTGTAGTTCCTGATCATTTACCAAGCTTTTCTATTTCCAGCATTCCCTCAGATTGTGCTTTCTTTATTGTCTCTATTTCAGTTTTTAGGTCTTGAACTGTTTTCTTGAGAGAGATTTGTTGATATCTTATTTTTTTGGTTTGTTTGTTTTTTCCTTTTCTTTAAGGGATTTTCTCAAGTCCTCTTTGAGGTCCTCTATCATTTTCATGAAGATGTTTTTAAGGTCATTCTCTTCTGGTTCATCTGCATTGTGATGTTCAGGTCTTGCTGGTGTATGGTTCCTAGTCTCCGGTTGTGTCATATTGGGTTTTCTGTTGTTGAATGTGCTTTTACATTGTCTTCTTCTCATCCTTTCTTCTGATGGGTGTAGCAGGAGTCTCTTCCTCTCCTGGTGGGCATGGGACCAAGGTTCCCTTCTGGTAGATGCAAACAGAACAAATACTCTGATGCCTTTCCTCTTCTGGTGGATGGAGGTGGTGTTAGACCCCCGGAAAACTCAGGTATCCGAGGTCCCAGGCCCACCCCAATCACCAGGCAGATTCGAGAGCTTGCTGCAAACTGCACGAGGCTTTATTGTAATTTAACGAGCTAACCCCATGTTAGCTTGGGTCTTTCACCCACCCGCCATGGCGGATGGCCAGAAAAGACGGCTCCTAGGGCCTCCCAAGAGATCTTATAGGACAGCGTATGGGGAGTGTCTAGCGGTACGCACAGGTTCACTATTGGTGTGTCTCCAGGCTTGGAGGGCTTGCCCTGTGTTGATTGGTCAACTGGTTGTTATGGTCCATAGGCCCTCCCAGGGTGGTTGTTATGCTTTGTGTGTCATTGCTGTGCGCTTGTCCGTAAAGCACACCCAGAGTCATAAAGCATAGCGCCACCAGCTAACTTCTGATTGGTTCCTTGTCACAAGTCAGGCATCTGACTTTCTAGTGTCTAGGACAAGGTCATAGAAGCATGTGTTCGGCCATTATGGCTGCCAAAAGGGAAGCTGGTCCCTTCAGTGGCACTGTTACCGGGGCTTCAGCAGTGTCCAGGTGTGTTGGATCCCGCTGCTGAGTTTGGATCCGGATCTCTTCAAAGGTACCTTTAATCTGTCCTAAAGCTATGAACTTTCTCCTCACACAAAACACACACACACACACACACACACACACACACACACACACACACACACACGTAGTTTTAGTACGTCTCTACATTAAAAGCATACTCATAAAATAACTTTTGTATTCTTCATGTTGTGTCATCTTCTTTTACCTATCATACTTTAGAACACAATGTATTACTCATGCTTTGGTTTTACTATTATATTTATGATATTTATGTTCTGGATTATAATATGCATTTTTGGAACTAATTTGGGATTTGCTAAAAATAGCATTTTAATACTTTTTTCTTTTCTTTTCTTTTTTAATTTTAATTAGAAAGAAGATTATTTTACATGTTAATTCCAGGTCCCTCTCCATCCCCTTCTCCCCTGCCCTCCCCAACTAATGCCCTACCTATCCCATATCCTATCTGCTCCCCAGGGAGGGTAAGGCCTTTCGTAGGGGGTCTTCAAAGTCTGTCATATCCTTTGAGATAGGGCCTAGGCCAACCCCCTTGTGTCTAGGCTCAGGGAGTATCCCTCCATGTGGGATGGGCTCCCAGATTTTAGCAAATTTGCTAAATCTTGTTTACACATAATACAGCAGAATAAATCAATGCATTTTTGTATATTTACCCACTTTTGTCATAAAGGAACCGGCTTCCCTTTTGGCAGCCATAACAGCCGAACACGTGCTTGCCATAATCCTGCCTTGGTCACTTAGAGGTCAGATGCCTGTCTCGTGACAAGGAACCTTAGTCACTTAGAGGTCAGATGCCTGTCTTGTGACAAGGAACCAATCAGAAGTTAGCTGGTGGTGCTATGCTTTACGACCCTGGGTGTGCTTTACGGACAAGCGCACGACAATGACGTAAGAGCATAGCAACCACCCTGGGAGGGCCTATGGGCCATAACAACCAGTTGACCAATCAACACAGGACAAGCCCTCCAAGCCTGGAAGCACACCAATCGTGAGCCTGTGCATAAGCCTGTGCGTACCCCTAGACACTCCCCTACGCTGCCCTATAAGATCTTTTGGGAGACCCAAGGAGCCGTCTTTTCTAGCCGTCCGCCATGGCGGGTGGGTGAAAGCCCTGAGCTAACATGGGGTTAGCTCGTTAAATTACAATAAAGCCTCGTGCAGTTTGCAGCAAGCTCTCGAATCCGCCTGGTGATTGGGGTGACCGCGAACCTGGCCTGAGACCCCGGATACTTGAGTTTTCGGGGGTCTAACAACAGTTTATTGAGAGATCCATTTAAATAGTCCTCTAAGGGCAGGGACAACATCAGGAAGCATTTATCACAATGCATATTGCTAACATCAAGTGATTCTGTTGCCTAAACAACTCTTGGTCAAGCAGGCAGAGTCTTGAGCCCAGGTATGGGCCTACCCAAGGCTTAAGCTACAGAGATGCAAATTAGGAGGCATATTTACCTTCGGCCACGGTAAACAGTTACAGCCTGGTGTAAATTAACAATACAATGGCAACTCGGAGCTCCCTGGCACCACTGCTGTTTATGTCAGCCAGAGCCTGGAACCCAGAATATTCCATATCAGGGATATCCGGTCCCCCACAAACTCCTGGGCAGGTTCTCTGGCCCGAGAAATTGAGGCCACAAGCCACACCTGCAAACTAAAACAGGGAGATTCTATAGGTTATAGGTGAAGGTGCCTGCCACAAGCTGGGTTTGTGCCCAGATATGGGCAAAAGCTTGGGCTAGGACTTGAGCGGTTGGCAACTTCAGGAGCGGAAGATGGAGTAGCCTCCAAAAATGCAGAACTGGTCTCTTCTGGCACCTTTCCTTTGTTCAGAGATTGTCTGAGCAGGTGGGGTTTGGAAAGAGAGAGAGAGAGAGAGAGAGAGAGAGAGAGAGAGAGAGAGAGAGGACCTTTTAGACCATGCTGGGGCAAGCTTCAACTAAACAGATATCCTTGAGCTTTGTGCCCTCTAGAAATTCAGAATAACATCCCTGTTATCCTCCTTCCTCTGGCTTTCTGAACTCTCGTTTTTATCACTTAATAGAAATTTCAACCGTGGACCCTTCCCACCACCGGACCCCGCAGAGGGACCTGAAGGCAGACCAAAGCAGCCAGTTTCATGGGCAGCTATTCTGGTCTTGCCCCTCCACCCTCCAGCTGAGAGGTTAAGGAGAGACCCCACCTATACTCACTGGAAGAAGAGATGGGAAGACAACAGCATAAGAACACATCCAGCAACAGAAAGACTTATATAACACCACCATAGTCTAGGGACTCTACACAGCAAGACCTGAACATCCCAACACAGATGAAGCAGAAGAGAATGACCTTAAAAACAACCTCATGAAAATGATAGAGGCCCTCAAAGAGGATATGAGAAAATACCTTAAAGAAATGGAAGAAAAAACAAACCAAAAAATGCAAGAAATCAACAAATCTCTTAAGGAAAGCCAAAAAAAAAAAAAAAAGCAATCAAATAGCTGAAGGAAACAATTCAGACAGTTCAAGATGTCAAAACTGAAATAGAGACAATAAAGAAAACATAAACTGAGGGACTGCTGGAAATAGAAAAGCTGAGCAAACAATCAGGAACCACAGATGCAAGCATAACCAACAGAATACAAGAGATGGAAGACAGAATCTCAGATGCTGAAGATAAACTAGAGGGAATAGATTCATCAAAGAAAATCTTAAGTCCAACAAATCCTTAACACAAAATATCCAGGAAATATGGGACACCGTGAAAAGACCAAACCTAAGGATGATAGGTTTAGATCCAGCATTTCCACTCCTAGGCATATTCCCAAAAGATGCATATTCCCACAACAAGGACATATGTTCATCTATGTTCATAGCAGCATTATTTGTAATAGCCAGAACCTCGAAACAACCTAGATCCCCTTCAACTGAAGAGTGGATAGAGAAAATGTAGTACATTTACACAATGGAGTACTGAAGGAACCAGCTTCCCTTTCGGAAGCCATAACGGTCGAACATGTGCTTCTATGACCTTGTCCGAGACACTAGAAAGTCAGATGCCTGACTTGTGACAAGGAACCAATCAGAAGTTAGCTGGTAGTGCTATGCTTTATGACCCTGGGTGTGCTTTACGGACAAGCGCACAGCAATGACATAGAGAGCATAGCAACCACCCTGGGAGGGCCTGTGGGCCATAACAACCAGTTGATCAATCAACACAGGGCAAGCCCTCCAAGCCTGGAGTCACACCAATCGTGAGCCTGTGCGTACCCCTAGACACTCCCCTTACGCTGCCCTATAAGATCTTTCGGGAGCCCCTAGGAGCCGTCTTTTCTGGCCATCCGCCATGGCGGGTGGGTGAAAGACCCGAGCTAACATGGGGTTAGCTCGTTAAATTACAATAAAGCCTCGTGCAGTTTGCAGCAAGCTCTCGAATCTGCCTGGTGATTGGGGTGTACTGCGAACGTGGCCTGGGACCCCCGGATACTTGAGTTTTCGGGGGTCTAACAGTACTACTCGGCGGAAAAAAAAATAATGGAATCTTGAAATTTGCAAGTAAATGGATGGCACTAGAAGAAACCATTCTGAGTGAGGAATTACATAAAGACAAAAATGGTATGTACTCACTCATATATGGATTTTAGACATGGAGCAGTGGATTACCAGCCTACAATCCCACAGCCAGAGAGTCTGGGAAACCGGGAGGACCCTAAGAGAGACATGCATGGTACCCTGGAGAAGGGAAAGGGAACAGGATCTCCTGACCAAATTGGGAGCATGGGGGGAGGGGAGAAGGGGCTGGGATAAAGAGAGGGGGAGAAGAAGAGGGGAGAGGAGGATGGGGAGAGTAGGAAGGTTGAGTTGGGGCAAGAATAGAGGAGGGCAAAATAAGAGATATAATAGAGGGAGCCATTATAGGTTTAAAGAGAAATCTGGCACTAGAGAGATTTCCAGAAATCTATAAGAATGACACCAACTGGCAATTTAAGCAACAGTGGAGAGGCTACCTTAAATGCCCTTCTTCAATAACGAGATTGATGACTACCTTATATGCCATCCTAGAGCCTTCATCCAGTGGCTGATGGAAGCAGAGGCAGACACCCACAGCTAAACACTGAACTAAACTCCTGGAACTCCATTGCAGAGAGGGAGGAGTGATAAGCAAAGAGGTCAAGATTGGTCTGGTGAAACCCGCAGAAACAGCTGACCTGAACCAGGGGGAGCTCAGGGACCCCAGACTGATGGCTGAGAGGCCAGCATGGGACTGATCCAGACCCCCTGAATGTGGGTGTCAGTGAGGAGGCCTGGGCAATCTATGGGGCCTTGGGTAATATATCAATATTCATACCTGGCACACAAATGGACTTTGGGAGCCCATTCCACATGGAGGGATGCTCTCTCAATCTGGACATATAGGGAGGGCCTAGGCCCTGCCTGGGATGATATAACAGACTTTGGAGATCCCCCAGGGAGGGTGAGGCCCTCCCTGGGGAGCAGAGGGGGATGGGGTGGAGGTTTGGGGGGACAGGTGGAGGATGGGGGAGGAGGGGAGGGAGAGGGAGCAAGCTAGTTACTAATTTAAATAAAAAATAAATTACAAAAAGAAAAATTTCAACTCTCAGGAGAACAGTGCAAGGTTCAGGATAGACTGAAGGCATTGTGAAAAGGTTTCTAATTAAAATAGATATATGAATGTGGTGGTTTGAATAGGAATGGTCCCTATAGAAACACGTATGTGAGTTCTTGGTCCATAGGCAGTGGCATTATTAGGAAGTGTGGCTTGGTTAAAGGAAGTGTGTCAATGTGGGGGCAGGCTTTGCAGTCTCATATGCTCAAGCTACCTCCAGTGGGGTACACAGTCTCCTTCAGCCGCCTACAGCTAAAGATGTAGAACTCTCAAACCACCACAGTGGCCACAATGAAAATAAGAATTAAAGGTGTCTAATTCCCCAAAGCCTGTCTTTATGAACAATGAAATGAATTTTAGGTTTAAATAAATGGAAAGAGATATGCACCACTACACAGTCCAGGACAAAGTGTGTTCCTGCCCATCACTGACCAATCATTGTATTAGCTTCACCATCTTACAGAGCAGTTAGTTGTTAGTAGGTTATAAAACCTCTTCCTGTGAGGGAGGGTCCTCCTCTGGCTGACACCAAGTTTTTAGCTTCCTACTCATAGGATTCCTGAAGAAATTTGATTGAGAGAGGACCATTGTTTCAATAGTCTGATAGCAAAAAGTAAAGGGTGCAAATGTTTCTTACTACAAAATCCTTGTTCTGTCCGGTGGTTACTCTCTGAGTCTGCCTTTACCCAATAGGGAGGTGGGGGAGATCAGGCCTCCTTGAGTACATAATCCTGTATAGCTGCCAAAGGTCTGTCTACTTAGAGCAAACTTCTAATAGGTATTAATAATACAAACTCAGAGTCAGATACAGGGTAAATGCTGAAAGATCAGAGAGACAAAGGAGCAAGGCACAGCCACCTCTTACCCCACTGTCCCGTCCCTCGGGTCAGTCATTCAGGGTTCCGGAGGGGGGCTGCCTGAAAAAAAGTCATGGGTGGGAGAAGGAAGGAAGCCAAGCAGCGCAAAAGAGGGGACTAGAGTCCATCTGTGCATTGTCAAGGCCTCCATTTATTGGAGTTCAGACTGGGCTTATATAGCCCTGCAACAAGGAAATTAGGCAGGCGGGGGATAACAGGAAGGAGCCGGAGCATTATTCTTATCAGCCGGAATATCTTGTGATCTTCCCCAGAACAGCAAACAGGAAAGCCCCAGGCCCTTTCTCGGAACAGAAGCAATTACCAGTTCCATGTGGCCAAACCATCTAATTACAGGTTACAGGAGGCTCATAAAAGGGTTTACAGAGATGGGCTTTAAAACCCATAGTGTAGGGCCCATGGCCCTTAACACCCCACAACTTCTCAGCCCAAAAGGGCCAACCTCCTGTCTCTGCTCTGCTTTATCACTTCCTGTCTGCCTGTACAGACCTCCAGACCTCTATGGTTAACTAGTACCTAGCTCTGCCCTCTGATCTCCAGACAAGCTTTAATTGTTAAAGCACAAAACAAAATATCACCACACTATTCAGGGGTGGTAATCTGACTTTTGTTTTGGGGTTGTTGACTTTTGTTTTGGGGGATGTTTGTTTGTTTGTTTGAGAAAGAGTTTCTGTGTAGCCCTGGCTATTCTGGAATTCTCTCTGTAGGCCTCAAACTCACAGAGATTCACCCAGAACTGACTTTTGGTTGATAGGGCTTGGTATGAAAACAAAGGAACAGAAAACAGTCTTAGCCCAAGAAATCTTTGATGGACCAGCTTGACTCCATCTTAAAGATGGAAGTCATTTTGTTAAAGGATCAGAATAAGTTCATTTCTGTTCACTGAAAATTTCAAGTTGACTGTGCTTTAACCTGTTTCTGTAATTTGACAAGGTTCCCACCCCATGGAGTTTGACTCACACCTTGAAGTACCCTTATAAGATAAGGGTTTCTGCCAAATAATTTTGAAATGTTCAGTCATTCTAGCCTAGCAGTTTTAAGGACTATATAAACCCCACATTCTGAGATGTTTGATGCTATTTTCTCAAACCATGCTTTGAGGAGATAGCCATGTCTGACAGAAAATGAAGCCTGGATAATTTGACCAAAGAATTTAGGTAATGGTCTTTACACCTTCCTCCTTCCACAAGGCGTCCCTGGGCACACATACATTTGGAGTGTCTATTCTGAGGAGGGATGTGCTTCTTCAAATCTAAAAACTATAAAACCAAGGCTAGGAGAAACTACACAAAAAGGATCAGCAGCCTGCCCAGGGATGAATCAGCTAACTGTGCCTTAGAACTGCAGCTGTCAAACTCCCTGGGGTCAAGATATGCCTACAGGGAGGGCTGTAGACACTTGGTGTGTAATGTGCAAGCAGATTGATCTAATCATGTGAATTTAAAGAGAAACTGGAGTGTTTGCTCTTGGCAGACCCTCTCAATTACTGCCTGCCTTCAACAAGGTAATTACAATGATAGTGTTTTTGAATATTTATATTATTCAGGGTTCTACAGAGTAACAACTTATAGAATTAATACTCTCTCATACACACACACATACACACACACACACACACACACACACACACACACACAGAGAGAGAGAGAGAGAGAGAGAGAGAGAGAGAGAGAGAGAGAGAGAGAGAGAGAGAATTATTTACAGGCCATGTGGTCAAGCTAATCTCCCACAATGGCTGGCTGTTCACAGAAAATCCAAGATTCCAGAAGTTGCTCAGTCCACAAGGGTGGATGTCTCAGCTGGTCTCCAGTAGATGCTAGAATCCTGAAGAAGTAGGTTCTAATGTCATTGAAGGAATGGATTTTCTAGTGAGGGTGATAGCAACCAGGCAAAAAGCAAAAGCTTCTGTGGTGGTTTGAGAGAAAAGGGCCCCCAAAGGGCTGGCACTGTTAGGAGGTGTGGCTTTGTTGAAGTAGGTGTGACTATGTTGGAGGAAGTGTGTCACTGTGGGGCTAGGCTTTGAGGTCTCATATATGCTCAAGCTTCACTCAGTGTGACAGTCAGACCATTTCCTGTTGCCTGCAAGACACAGGACTCTCAGCTCCAGCACCACTTCCGCCTGCATGCTGCCATGCCCCTGTGATGATAATGTACTGAACCTCTGAAACTGTAAGCAAGACACCCCAATTAAATACTTTCCTTTATAAGAGTTGCCACTGTCATGTGGTCTCTCCACAGTAATAGAATCCCTAGCTGTGACAGATTTCTTCTTCCATGTCTTTATACAGGCTTACAGCAGAAGGTTTAACCCATATTAATAGTGTGTCTTCCTGCCTGAAGATCCAGAGCGAAGGCAGTGTCTTCACACATCAAAGAACCAGATTAGAAGTCGATCTTCCTTCTTCAAGTTAAGCAAAATCTCCCTACTTTTGGATTTTAATTGCAGAAGTGACAATCAAGAATAGCCATAGCAAGTTCCTACTAAAGCAGATACTTTGCCAGAACTTTCACGTATATGATCTTGTTCAAACTGGGTGATCCCAATGAGGACACCCATAAACCCTGCTTCCATTTTATGGAAGAGAAAAGTTAGGTCCAGGGTTGTAGATGTAACTCAAATGGCAGGGCACTGGCATGGCACGCAAAGCTGTGAGTGTGGTCTCCAGAACTGCGTAAATAGAGGGTAGTGGTAGATGATTATGTGGTGGAAAGGGGAGGATTCAGAAGTTCAAGGTCATCCCTGACCACCTGCTACACAGTGAGTTTAAAGCCAGGCTGGGCTACATGAGACCATGCCTTGCAAACAAACAAGAAACCTCCAAAGTTCATAGAAAGCAAAAAGACACCTATTAGAGAGGCTCAGATCCTATCTCGGTGGGATGGGATGTGTTTAGGAATCTTCACACCTACAGTGAGAGCAGACCGCTGGAGTCAGGGAGGCCCAGAAGATCTGCACAGGGCTCTCAGTAGCAAACATTTTAAAGATAAGAAGAGGGGGCTGGACTGGTGCAGCCATGGTACCTACAGAAGATACTGAAAACCCCCTCCCTTTCTACTACTTGGTGTGGAGTACTCAGCATTCAGCACTTGGCACTTAATGGAGCAGACGCCAGGTTAGAAAGGTCCCTAATGTATTGGTGACTTAACAACCCAGGATGCTCTGTAGACCACACTCTTGGGAAACTCAGGGCAAGTTTTAAGGGACGATTTGCATAATACAGCTAGGCTGTGGGAATAAAACTTTGACTCAGAACCATGCAGTGTCCCGCGCGCTATGTTCTCGCCGGCAAGAATCACACAGGACACTCGGATCCTTCTGCAGGAAAGCTTTAATGCATCTTGAGAGTGGGAGAGCATAAGCTTACCAGAGCGGAGACCCTGAGCCAAGAATCCCGTTCCTTAATAAAGGCTGGCAGCAGTCGCCTGGGACGTGTTACCCTATGAATGGCTTCAGCTCCTCAGGCCAAATGAGCCACGGGATAGGCAGAGATCAAAGGAATGGAAATTACCCAGCGCCTGCGAAATAATTTACATTCGGTGCCTGCAGGCACCATCATTGTAATGGAGAATGCAGGAACGGCTCCCTACAATGCAGCATTCAGCAAGCTGAAATCTGGGGAGCCAGAGGCTATAAGGAACCTTCATACAGGCTCCAAACAGTACCCTAAACATCAGGGAAGGGGCAGCATTCACAAATAGACTCTTGCAGAACTGTTCAGAGGTATAGTATCTTAGACTCTACCTGTAAATAACACACAGAGATTTGTCTTAGTTTATGTTTCTATTGCTGTGAAGAGACACCATGACCAAGGCAACTCGTGTGTGTGTGTGTGTGTGTGTGTGTGTGTGTGTGTGTGTGTGTGTGTGTGTGTGTGTGTGTTTCAAGACAGGGGTTTTCTGTGTAACTTTGTAGACCAAGCTGGTCTTGAACTTTCAGAGATCTGCCTGCCTCTGCCTCCCGAATGCTGGGATTAAAGGCATGTGCCACCACTGCCCACCTCCAAGGCAACTCTTATAAAGAAAACAGTTAATTGGGGTGGATTATTTACAGTTTCAGAGGTTCAGTCCATTATCATCATGGCATAGAGCATGGTGGTTGCAGGTAGATGTGGGGCTGGGGTAGTAGCTGAGAATCCCACATCTTGTAGGCAACAGGAAGTCAACTGAGACACTGGGTGGTATCCTGAGCATAGAAAACCCCAAAACCCACCTCCACAGTACACCCTTCCTCCAACAAAGCCATGCCTACTCCAACAAAGTCACACCTCCTAATAATTCTATTCCCTATGAGATTATGGGGGCCAGTTGCATTCAAACTACCACAAGACCCAATCAGGATCTGCAATGCAGTTTCCCAAAGATAGACCCAAAGACAAGAAAAAGCACCATCCATGAGTATGTCAAAACCTGAAACCTGAGTTTACAAAGAATTCCCAAGGATGAGTTGGGCTTCTGAGAGGCTAGGAAGGGATACAGAGGCTCAAAAACTGAATCGAGCAAACAGGCCAACTCTGTTCTTGTTCCCATCTTCCTCCTTCTTCCTCTTCCTTCTCCTCTCCTTCTCCTTCTGCTTCTACTTCTTCCTCTTTCATTTTCCTCTCACAAAGTACATGCTGTGTCTGATTTGTGGCTTCTCTGTGACTCATCTCTTGGGGGTTAGAACTATTCTAGATGATCTGCTCGTTTTCATTTCCCTCTCTCTTTCACGTCTACCTTTGGCCAATCTGACTCATCTGGCCACAGTGTATTGTGCATGAGTTTACATTCTGTTTGCTTTCTTCTCTGTATTTTCTCTATCCACCCAATCTAATCACTAGTCTTACTCTGCATTTTTCCTTTTCATTCACATCCACAATGACTAATAAATGTATTTGTGCACATAGTACTGTCAGATACCTGCCTTTATTCCCTAAAGTTATTGATGTTTAAGGGAGTGATTTATTTTTTGTCTACTATTACTGTATTGATAGTGATTGTTGTTGTAGATAGTAATCTACCATCAGGATAGCAATGGGGATTGAGCCTGGTGTCATGAATACTGGTCTAGCAGAGGAAAATGACACATCAGCCCTGTTATAACCCAGGCTCTCCAGAACATTACAATCACATCCACCAAAAGAAGAAAGATGACTAAAAATTGGCATAGACTTAGACTTCCTAGGGAAGGCTATATGCTTTCTGTGGAGCAGATGGGAGTAGGGGGGGTGTAGGGAGAGTAGGAGGAGAGGAGGGAGGGGGAACTGGAATTGGAAGGTAAAAAATAAATTAATAAAAAAGTGTAAAAAAATTCAATCAATAACTAACCGTAAATATACAAATCCCAGTGCAAAAATACAATAAACATAAAAGAAGGTAGCAAGTTTTCTTCACCAGCCTCACAGCAACACCTGCAATGAGAATGAGTTAGATGAAATTCCAGATGAAACATTAAAAATAATGATCATAAATAAATTTAAAATATCAAAAGGACACAAACTCCTGAATAAATGTCAAGAAAATATAACAAACAGCTAAATGAAAAGGGGGAATTGATACATGATAAAAAATTGAAATTCAGGCCTGAGGTGAATCTGGGCACTGCTCTGCCCCCAACTTCCCCCATCACTCACTGCTCGCTTCTACCTGAGTCTCCCTCAGGAAAAGAGTGGACCTGCCCAGACGGGAAGGCCCACCCTGAGTCCAGACACACCTCACCCTTGTCCCCCCACCACCCTCTGCCCTCCGACTGCTGCCTGAGGGATGGGAAGAAGACAGAGTAAGAACACACTCAACAACAGAAAGACCAATATGACACCACCAGAATCTAAGGACTCCACACCAGCAAGAACTGAAAAGCCCAATGCAGAGGATGAAGAAGAGATGGACCTTAAAAATTATCTTAGGAAGATGATAGAGACCATTAAAGATAAAACAAGAAAATCCCTTAAAGAAATAGAAGAAAAAGAAACAAGCAAAAAATTACAAGAAATGGAGGAAAAGAAAAACCAAAAAGTTCAAGAAATAAAGAAATCTCTCTCTCTCTCTCTCTCTCTCTCTCTCTCTCTCTCTCTCTCTCTCTCTCTCTCTCTCTCTCGGTTCCTCCAGACAGGGTTTCTCTGTGGCTTTGAAGGCTGTCCTGGAACTAGCTCTTGTAGACCAGGGTGGTCTCGAACTCACAGAGATCCGCCTGCTTCTGCCTTCCAAATGCTGGGATTAAAGGCATGCCACCAACGCCCCACAAGAAATCTCTTAAAGAATCTAAAGAAAGCCAAGAAAAAACAACCAAACAAATGAAGGAAACAATTCAAACAGTTTACGGTTTGAAAGCAGAATTAGAAACAATAAGGAAAACATAGGACAAGGAAATGCTGGAAATAGAAAAGCTGGGTAAACGATCAGGAACCTCTGATGTAAGCATAACCAATAGAATACAAGAGATGGAAGAGAGAATCTCAGGTGTTGAAGACTCGTTAGAGGATATACAGTCATCGACCAAAGAAAATCTCAAGTCCAACAAATCCCTAACACAAAATATCCAGGAAATATGGGACACGGTGAAAAGACCAAACCTAAGAATAATAGGTATAGAAGAAGGTGAAGACATTTAGCTCAAAAATACAGAAAACATATTCAACAAAATCATAGAAGAAAACTTCCCCAACCTAAGGAAGGATATGCCTATGAAAGTACAAGAAGTGCTGGGCATTGGTGGCGCACACCTTTAATCCCAGTACTCGGGAGGCAGAGGCAGGTGGATCTCTGTGAGTTCGAGACCAGCCTGGTCTACAAGAGCTAGTTTCAGGACAGTCTCCAAAGCCACAGAGAAACCCTGCCTCAAAAAACCAAAAAAAAAAAAAAAAAAAAAAAAAGGAAGTACAAGAAGCTTACAGAACACCAAATAAATTGGACCGCAAAAAGAAGTCCCCTCACCACATAATAATGAAAACACCAAACTTACAAAATAAAGAAAAATATTAAGAGCAGCAAAAGAAAAAGGCCAAGTAACATATAAAGGCAGACCTATCCGAATTACACCCGACTTCTCAATGGAAACTTTGAAAGCCAGAAGATCCTGGATACATGTTCTACAAACGCTAAGGAAACTTGGATGCCAGCCCAGACAACTGTATCCAGCAAAACTTTCAATCACTATAGATGGAGAAAACAAGATATTCCATGACAAAACCAGATTTACACAATACATAACCACAAATCCAGCCCTACAAAAATTACTGGGAGGAAAATTCCAATGCAACGAAGATAACTACACTCAAAAAACCATAGGCAATAGATAATCCCACTTTACCAAACACCAAAAAACAAAAAGTGGGGAAATCCACACATAATAATACCAACAACAACAAATCAAAAACAAACAAGAATGAACAATCAATGGTCATTAATATCCCTCAATGCCAATGGTCTTAACTTGCCTATAAAAAGATACAAGTTAACAGAATGGATATGAAGACAGAATCCATCCTTCTGCTGTATACAAGAAACACATCTCAATGTCAAAGACAGGTGTTACCTCAGAGTAAAGGGTTGGGAAAAGACTTTCCAATCAAATAGACCCAAGAAACAAAATGGTGTTAAGATATTGAGTATGGGGAAGAATAGAGGAGAGAGAGCAGGATGAGAGACACCATATTAGAGGGAGCCACTATCGGTCCAAGAAGAGATCTGGACTAGGGAGATCTCCAGAGACCTACAAGGATGACACGATCTGACAATCCAGGCAATGGAGGAGAGGATAACCAAAAATGAGATTGATGACTACTCTTTATGCCATCCTAGAGCCCTCATCCAGTGACTGATGGAAGCAGAGACAGACATCCACAGATATACACTGTGCTGAAATCTGGAATTTAGTTCAAGAGAGGGAGGAATGAAGATCGAAGGGGTCTGTACTAGGTTGGAGAAACCCACAGAAACAGTTGGCCTGAACAAGGGAGAGCACATTGACCCCAGATGCTATCTGGGAGGCCAGTACAAGACTGATCCAGCCCCCTGAACATGGATGCCAATAAGGAGGCCCAGCACAGGAAGATTTGGTGGACTTTGCAGAGCCCCTGTTGAGGGCCTTACCCTGCCTGGGGAGTGGTGGGTGGATGGGGTAGGGGGTAGGTTGGGAGTGGGGGAGGGAGAGGGAGAAGGGACTTACATGTGAAACAAGCTTGTTCCCTAACTTGAATTAATAATAATAAAAAGTAAGATGGTGTAGCAATCCTAATATCTAACAAATTAAACTTCAAACTAAAGTCAATCAAAAGAGATGAAGAAGGGCATTTCATCCTTATCACAGGAAAAGTCCATCAAGATGAAGTCTCAATCCTTAACTTCTATGCTCCAAATACAAAGGCACCTACATGTGTAAAAGAAACATTACTAAAGCTCAAACCACACATAAAACCTCACACACTTATAGTAGGAGACTTCAACACCCCACTCTCACCACTAGACAGGACCACCAGACAGAAACTTAACAAAGAAACAAAAGAACTAACAGAAGTTATGACCCAATAGGGTTTAACAGATACCTATAGAACATTCCATCCAAACACAAAAGGATATACCTTCTCAGCACCACATGGAACCTTCTCTAAAATTGACCACATACTCAGCAACGTAGAAAACCTACACAGATACAAAAAAAAAAAAATTGGAATAATCTCCTGTATCTTATCAGACCACCATGCTTTAAAGTTAGAATTCAATAACAACACAAATTGCAGAAACCCTACAAACCCATGGAAATTAAATAACGAGCAATTGCACCATTCCTGGATTAAGGAAGAAATAAAAAAAAGAAATTAAAGACTTCCTAGAATTTAATGAGAATGAAGACACAACATACCCAACTTATGGGACACTTTGAAAGCAGTGCTAAGAGGAAAGTTCATAGCACTGAGTGCCCACATGGAGAAACTGGACAATAGTCACACTAGAGAATTGACAGCACACCTGAAAGCTCTAGAACAAAAGAAAGCAAACTCTCCCTGGAGGAGTAGACACCAGGAAATAATCAAACTGAGGGCTGAAATCAATAAAGTAGAAACTAGGAAAACACTACAAAGACTCAATGAAACAAAGAGTTGGTTCTTTGAGAAAGTCAACAAGCTAGACAAACCTTTATCCAAACTAACCAAAAGGCAGAGAGAGAGAGAGCATGCTAATTAACAAAATCAGAAATGAAAGGGGGGGCATAACAAAAGACACTGAGGAAATCCAGAGAATCATTAGGTCACACTTTGAAAACCTGTACTCCACAAAATTTGAAAATCTAAAGGAAATGGACAATTTTCTGGATAGATATCACTTACCAAAATTAAATCAAGAACAGATAAGCAATTTAAACAGACCTATAACCCATAATGGAATAGAAGCAGTCATCAAAAGTCTACCAACCAAAAAAGCCGAGGGCCAGATGGTTTCAGTGCCAAATTCTACCAGAAATTCAAAGGAGAGCTAATACCAGTACTACTCAAATTGTTCCACACAATAGCAGCAGAAGGGACATCGCCAAGCTCTTTCTATGAGGCTACAATTACCTTGGTACCAAAGCCACACAAAGACAAAACGAAAAAAGAGAATTACAGACCAGTATCCCTCATGAACATCAACACAAAAATATTCAACAAAATACTGGCAAATCGAATCCAAAAACACATCAGAGAAATCATCCTCCATGTCAAGTTGGCTTTATCCCAGGAATGCAGGATGGTTCAACATACAAAAATCCATCAATGTAATCCAACATATAAACAAACTGAAAAAGAAAAACCACATGATCATCTCGCTAGATGCTAAAAAAGCCTGTGACAAAATCCAACATCCCTTCATGATAAAGGTCTTGGAGAGATCAGGGATAACAGGAACATACCTAAACATGATAAAAGCAATATACAGCAAACCAACAGCCAACATCAAACTAAATGGAGAGAAACTCAAAGTGATTTCTCTAAAATCAGGAACAAGACAAGGCTGTCCACTCTCTCCATCTCTCTTCAATATTGTACTTGAAGTTCTAGCTAGAGCAATAAGACAACAAAAGGAGATCAAGGGGATACAAATTGGAAAGGAAGAAGTCAAACTTTCACTATTTGCAGATGATATGATAGTTTACATAAGTGACCCGTAAAACTCTACCAAGGAACTACTACAGCTGATAAACACTTTCAGCAAAGTGGCAGGATACAAGATTAACTCAAAAAAATCAGTAGCCTTACTATATACAGAAGATAAATGTGCTGAGAAAGAAATCAGAGAAACATCACTCTTTACAATTACCACAAACAACATAAAATCCCTTGGGGTAACACTAACCAAAAATGAGAAAAACCTGTATAGTAAGAACTTTGAGTCTTTAAAGAAAGAAATTAAAGAATATACCAGAAAATGGAAAGATCTCCCATGCTCTTGGATAGGTAGGATTAACATAGTAAAAATGGCAATCTTGCCAAAAGCAATCTACAGATTCAATGCAACTCCCATCAAAATGCCAACACAATTCTTCGCAGACCTTGAAAGAACAGTACTCAACTTCATATGGAAAAATAAAAAACCCAGGATTGCCAAAACAACCTTTTACAATAAAGGAACATCTGGAGGGATCACCATCCCTGACTTCAAGCTCTATTATAGAGCCATAGTCCTGAAAACAGCTTGGTATTGGCACAAAAATAGACAGGTTGACCAATGGAATAGAATTGAAAACCCTGACATTAACATACACACCAATGAACAACTTATTTTTGACAACGGAGATAAACTTATACAATGAAAAAAATAGCATCTTCAACAAATGGTGTTGGCATAACTGGATTCGGACATGTAGAAGATTGCAGATAGATCCACATTTATTGCCATGCACAAAACTCAAGTCCAAATGGATCAAAGACCTCAACATAAATTCAACCACACTGAACCTCAGAGAAGAGAAGGTAGGTAGTATCCTCGAACAAATTGGTACAGGAGACTGCTTTCTGAACATAACACCAGTAGCACAAACATTGAGATCGACAATTAATAAATGGCACCTCCTGAAACTGAGAAGCTTCTGTAAGGCAAAGGACACAGTCAGCAAGACAAAATGCCAGCCCACAGAATGGGAAAAGATCTTCACCAACCCCACATTTGACAGAGGGCTGATCTCCAAAATATACAATGAACTCAAGAAGCTAGCCACCAAAACACAAACAATGCAATTAAAAAGTGGAATGCAGAACTAAATAGAGAATTCTCAACAGAGGAATCTAAAATGGCTGAAAGACACTTGAGAAAGTGTTCAACATCCTTAGCCATCAGGGAAATGCAGCTCAAAACCACTCTGAGATACCATCTTACTCCTGTCAGAATGGCTAAAGTCAATAATACCAATGGCATTCTATGCTGGAGAGGATATGGAGAAAGAGGAAGACTCCTCTATTGCTGGTGGGAGTGCAAACTTGTACAACCACTTTGGAAATCAGCATGGCGGTTTCTCAGGAAAATGGAAATCAGTCTACCTCAAGATCCAGCAATTCCTCTCTTGGGCATATATCCAAAGAATGCACATTCATACAATAAGGATATATGTTCAACAATGTTTATAGTGGCATTATTTATAATAACCAGAACCTGGAAGCAACCTAGATGCCCCTCAACTGAAGAATGAATAGAGAAAATGTGGTGCATTTACACAATGGAGCACTACTCAGTGAGAAAAAAAAAAAACAAAAAAAACAATGGAATCTTGAAATTCACAGGCAAATGGATGAAACTAGAAGAAACCATGCTGAGTGAGGTAACCCAATCACAAAAAGATAAACATGGTATGTACTGACTCATTTTTGATTTTTAGACATAAAGCTAAGGATTATCAGTCTACAATCCACACTGTCAGAGGAGCTAGAAAACCCCAAGAGAAGATTGCATAGTCCCTCAAAGAAGGGAAGAGGGACAAGAACCCCTGAACAAAGTGAGAGCATGGGGAGGGGTTTGAGAGGAAGGAGGTGGGAGGGGAAGAAGAGGAGGGAGGAGGAGAACAAGAGGACTGAGACAAGGGAGGAATAGAGGAGGGCAAGAAAGGAGATGCCTTGATAGAGGGAGACAGTACAGGTATAGAGAGAGGTCTGGCACAGGGGAAATGTTAGGGGATCTACAGGGATGACCCCAACTAAGAATCCAAGCAGTGGTGGAGAGGATGCCATTGATGCCCTTCCCCTATAAAGAGATTGGTGTCTACCTTGGTTACCATTCCTAGAGCCTTCATCCAGTAGCTGTTGGAAGCAGAAACAGGCACCCACAGCTAAGCACTGAACCATACTACTGGAATCCAGTTGTGGAGAGGGAGGAGGGATGAGCAAAGAAGCCAAGACGGTGCTGCAGAAACAGTTGACCTGACTAGTGAGAGCATGGAGACCCTAGTCATGAAGCTGGGGAAACAGCATTGGATCAAACCAAGCCCTCTGAATGTGGATGCCAGCTAGGAGGCTAAGGCAGTTTATGGGGCCTCTAACAGTGGAGCCTTCTTTATCCCTAGAGAACAATGGACTTTGAGAGCCCACTCCCTTTGGAGGGATACTATTGGAGCCCAGATGCAGCAAGGAGGGCCTACGCCCTCCCTCAAACGATATGACAGACTTTGAAGGTCCCTGGTGGAGGGCCTCAGTATCCCTGGGGAGGAGTTGGGGGATGGGTTGGGGGTTGGTGGGGAACATGGGAGGATGGGAGGGTGAGGGAATGGGGGGGATGGATATGTAAATATGAGCAGTAATTAAAGAATTTTTTTAAAAAATAAAATTCAGTAAAAGGAAAGGCTAAAGAAAAACCATATTTGTTGAGGGCCATTTGAGGGGACCAACAGGCAGCTTTGAAACTCATGCAACATGGCTGGGCAGTCGGCAAAGCCACCTCTAAGTGAGCCTTGGAAGGGCAAATCCCCAAGGACTATGCGTCCTGAGGACATCATGCTTTATTGAGCATAGCTCTGATGGTTGCCTTTTCGGTCATTACATTCCACTATAACCCACTAGATCTATGGGCTGTATGAAAACTTTTAGGGCTTTCTAGCCCCTCATTGGACAGTGTTACTGGTACTTACAATAATAGTGATTGACCTTTTCCAAGCATTGATGCTGGAGCAAATTAATAATTCAACCACCACCCCTAGAAAGAATTGTTAGTAAGGTTAGGTTAAGGGTTTTTGTTAATGACTTTGAGGTAGAAAATCTTGGGAAACAATTTAAAGCTTAGAAAGACATACTTTTAGTAGTTGAACAAGGGACACACTGAGGTGAGGGAACAGGAACAATGGCAGCTTGACTATTGCTGGCTGATGTACCTTTATGCTAGGATGGGCTGGTGATCAAAGGTAATGATTAATTCCTTTGTACCCATTTCTGCCCTCTTCCTGGTATTAAAAAAAAAAAAAAAAAAACTGTTGAAGAATGGGAATGCACCCTGAGAATTTAAAGTAGAACTGACTGTTTTTCACATATAAAAGTTCAGATTTGTGATTCTTTTAAGATTTTATAGGCTACCTTTTGAGATAAATAATAGTGATTGATACTTTCTTTGTAACTGCAAAATGTAGGCTACCAGTAAAAGAACTGGCTGAGAAAAACAACCTTGCTTTCTTAGACCCTGTTAATCTATAACAAGTTGCTTGTATATGAATGTATGTGGGTTCTTGGAAATAATTTGTTTTTCACATTCAATATGTAAAAGGTTTTATCATGCAAGGGAAATGAGAGCCATGTTGTTTTTTTACCTGTGTTCATTACAATCATTCACTTGAAAAATAGAATGTAACCATATTGGAATTTATATATTGCCTGAAAGTTTTTGCTGGGGCATATAAGCTGTAGGGGAAAAATTAAGAATGTGCAGAAGTATACATGTGGATAGAAGTAAGAAAAGAAATAAAGAGATGAGAGAGAGAGAGAGAGAGAGAGAGAGAGAAGAGAGAGAGAGAGAGAGAGAGAGAGAGAGAGAGAGAGAGAGAAAGAGAGAGAGAGGATAGAAAGACCCTAAAGGTGTGTGTGTGTGTGTGTGTGTGTGTGTGTGTGTGTGTGTGTGTGATGGGGAATGTACTGTGTATGTTCATCTTATTGATTTTTGAATAAAGTACTTGTTTGACCAATGAGACAGCAAGTTAGAAGGGGCTAGGAGTCAAAGGGGATTCTGGGAAATGTAGTAGAGAAGTGGTGATCCAGGCAGGAAGTGACATAGCAAGGAGACTCATATTTAAGCAAGGAGAAACAGGAAGTGTCCCCCTTTTCCCCTTCGTCTCCTCCAGTGGCAGGATGTGAGCCACCAGCAAGAGAGGGCGCCAACAAAAGGCATCCTCTATAAGATAAGTCTTATAAAATATATAGATTTATGATAATTAAGATTGAGCTAACAGATGAGAACCCTAGTCATTGGCCAAGCAGCATTTGAACCTAATACAAGTTTCTGTGTATTAATTTGGGCCCTAACTCGGGCAGGTGGCCGTCGTAAAGTGCACATGTGGTGGTGGGGCTCAGCGGCTTGGCGGAAAGATTTATTGTAAAGTGTGTGTGTGTGTGTGTGTGTGTGTGTGTGTGTGTGTGTGTGTGTGTGTGTGTATTCCTTTTCTGCTTGCCATAGAGTTAAATTTTGTCCCACTCACTGGCCACAGAGAATTAAGTTTTACTTCCTCAGACAGAAAAGTCAAATTGAGTGATTAGTTTGCCAACTCTGTGACTCCCTGAGCTGCTGAAGGCTGGTCCTCCCAGCAGCACATATCAAAACACTGGAAATGAAAATTTCAATAAGTCAAATAAAAAGATGCCAGGGAAAGCCTCTCTAATAGAACTAATAACGAGAAGGACACAATGTCATAGCTTGTGTCAAGTAGATAAATTTGAAGATTAGCTCCTGACAAAGATCAACCAATAAAAATGTGATATCCATGGGACACTATGAAAAGACAAGATCTGAGCCTAGAAGAAAGAAGAATTTCATGCCAAAGGCATAGAAAAGATTTTCAATATAATAGTTACAGAAATTGTCCCAGATCTAGGGGGAAGATACCTGTCTACATAAAAGAGACATTTAGAAGACCAAATAGGTAAGATAAAAAAGAAATTCCCCACATCATATTACAGTTAAAAACTAAATATACAGGACTAGAACATATTGTTTGAAAGCCACAAGAAACAAATACCAAGTCATGTGTAAAAGCAGGTAACTGGAAGAATGAAAATGTTCTAAAGAGATACTGTGTCCCTCACTTTGGTGATCATACTGTTGACAGAAGGTAAGCCAATGAAATGGATTTTCATCCCAGGATTCACATGCTGGTAGAAGGGAAAGGCTGAAGTCTGGTGCCAGCCAGAAGGGGAGTGTTGTCTCCCAGAAAGCTGAGGGATTGTCACCTTGCAGGAGAGATTGGAGATGAGATAATAATGGGACCACAACCAACCTCTTGACTGGGGCTGCTTAGCTGTGCATTAAATATGGCATTCTGCCTAAACATAAACCTCTCCTCAGAGTCTCAGAGATGGACTGGGGAGGTAATGAGAGGAGAGTGTGTCACCAAATCTCTGTCTCTGTTCTCAAGGTTGCCACATTGAATAAACCTTTAATTAAAAAAAACAATTTTGCTTTTCATTATAAATTCAGCTCATTTTTAAGTTTAACTTCATATCTTTTAATTAAAATGTAAATACATCATTTCCCTCTATCCCCTTCTAAGTCCCCTCCATTTCCTTCCTAGTCTCCCACATATTCTTCCTTGATTACTATTCTTATATATGTATGTATATGTGTATATATGTATGCACAGATATAGACATATAAAGTGCTAAGCCCGTTTTTTGTTGCTTGTGTATGTGATTTTAGGACTGATCATTTAGTATTGAGCAATCATTTGGAGCTCATTCCTGGGAGAGACTAACTTGCCCTCTCTCACCAGTTACTTGTAGATCATTTTCCAAGTACACGATCTCATGAGACTCGCCCACTTAAGCATTAGCATGTCTATTGATATTTCCACAGTTAAAACCTTGTTTATGTAACCATTTCTAGGAAAGACTGTTGTCTCTGAGTCTTACAAGATTTCCAGCCCCTGTCCTAGGTTGTTCCCTAAGCTGTAAATGCAGGAGCTGTGGTGTGGATGCATCTACTAGGGCTGGGCTCCCTACAATCCATTGATCTCTGCATTGTATATACTTACATTTTTTTTTCTGTGTTGGTCTCCATTTGCTGTAAACGGAAGTTCCTTTGATGAGAGATGACGACTGCACTTATCTGTGGGTATAAGGAAAAGATTTATAATGGAGTTGGGAATTATACTGCTCTAGCAAAGTGGTGGTGGTAGATTCTCTTCTAAGGTATGTGACCTCATTAGCCCTGGAAAGCTCAGGTTCCAGTACCATACATGGTTCCACGCCTATTGAGTTCAGGTCTGAGACTCATATAATAAGCTAAGTATGTTCCATGCATATGTATTTAACCCAGCACTGAGGAAGGAAGACAGGAGAATTTTTCTTTTGAGACAGGGTTTCTCTGTGACTTTTGGAGGCTGTCCTGGAACTCGCTCTGTAGACCAGGTTGGCCTCGAACTCACACAGATCCCACTGCCTCTGTCTTCCAAGTTCTGGGATTAAAGGTGTGCGCCACCACCACCTGGCTTTTTCAGGAGGAGGATCTTTATAGCTTGGTTTCCAGCCCAGTCTAACAAAACAAAACAAACACAAGCTCCAGGTTCAGGGAGAGACCCAGCCTCAAAGAAATAAGGCATAGACTAATATAGAAGGACATCTGACACCCTCCTCTGACCTACACACACACACACACACACACACACACACACACACACACACACACACAAATAAAATAAATAAATGTAAAATCCTCTAAGGTTCAGCTAAGGGACATTTACATCACTAAGTGTTTGGTGTTGACTTAAAGACACAAGAAGACAAGTGCCATAATACTTGGAGAAGAGCTATGAAGGCCATGACTGACACAACATGGTGGGTGAGAGAAAGCCGACTCACTCCAATGAAATCTCCCCAGAGTGATGGAAGCAAATAAAGGAATTGAATCTATCTCCCTCCCTGCAAATAGATAAGGAGAACAAGTTAGTAAGGTTGCAGAAGAATAAGAGTAATAAAGCAGAAGTTGAAGACAGTCAAAAAGGAAAAAAGCAATATTGCTTTCTGAATTTTTCAAAAAGACTGACGCCCAGTGTCTGGTTGAAATATTAGAGGCTTCACTAAGCATTATTTTCAGCTCCTCTGAGACAGGAGCTCTGCTGGCCTCTCACTGCTTCAGTAGAGGGCAGTATAACACAACATTTTCTGAGGCACAAGCATAGAGGGCATTCCCATTGAAAGAGAGAAAAAAAAACACAGGGGCCAGGAACAGTATTTTGGGTTAAGTCTAATTTTTAACTAGATATCAGAATAGAAAATTGAGAATTGATTAGATAGACATAAAGGATGCTAGAGAAAGTCACATCTCAAAAACAAAAACAAACAAGCAAAAAACCATGAATCCCTACACTAAGGAGGTAATGGCAGGAGAATAAGAAGTTCAAGGTCATCCTTACATACATAGAGAGTTCTAGGCCAGTTTGGAACTACCAAATAATCCAATTAAAAATGGGGTACAGATCTAAACAGAGAATTCTCAACAGAACAATCTCAAATACCAGAAAGACACTTAAGGAAATGTTCAACACCTTTAGTCATGAGGGAAATACAAATAAAAACCACTCTGAGATTCCATCTTACACCTATCAGAATGGCTGAGATCAAAAATACCAATGACAGCTTATGCTGGAGAGGATTGGAGAAAGGGGAACACTCCTCCATTGCTGGTGGGAGTGCAAACTTGTTCAGCCACTGTGGAAATCAATATGGTGATTTCTCAGAAAATTAGGGATCAACCTACCTCAAGACCCTGCAACCACTGTTGGGCATATACTCAAAGGAGGCACATTCACACCACAAGGAAATTTGCTCAACTATGTTCATAGCAACATGTTTGTAATAGCCAGAACCTGGAAACAACCTAGATGCCCCTCAACTGAAGAATGGAAAAAGAAAATGTGGTATATTTATGCAATGGAGTACTACTCAGTGGTAAGAAACAATGACATCTAAAATTCACAGGCAAGTCTTTGGTATGATAAGACTACATGGAAATACTTAGATTAATATAAATGGGTTAATAATTAAGAGAGAGTTAACAAGTAAGAAGCCTAAGCCATCAGCCAAACAGTTTATAATTAATAAAAAAAATTCACAGGCAAATGGGCAGAACTAGAAAAACCCATTCTGAGAGAGGTAACCCAAAACCAGAAAGACAAATATAGTATGTACTCACTCATCAGTGGATACCAGACATAAAGCAAAAGATATGCAGCCTATAATTCACAATCCCAGAGAAGCTAGAACCCTCTTCAAGAAACAGATGGAAGCAGATGCAGAAATCCACACCTAACCAATGGGCCAAGCTCCTGGAATACAATCAAAGTGAGGGAGGAACAATAATATGAACAAAGGAGTCAAGACCATGGTGGGGAAACCCGCAGAATCAGCTGACCTGAGCTAGTGAGAGATCACTGACTCAGGTCTGACAAATGGGGAACCTGCATAAGACCAAACTAGTCCCTTAATATAGATTACAGTGGTGTGTTTTGGACAATATATGAGGCCATTGGCAGTGGATCTAAGATCTAACACTAATGTACAAACTGACTTAGTGGAGCCCATTCTGTATGGAGAGATACCTTGGTCAGCCTAGACACAAGGGTGTGGGGAATGGAAAGGTGCCTTGGTCCTACCTCAACTAGATGATGGGACAGACTTAGTAGACTTCTTAGGGGAGGCCTTACCCTCTCTGAGGAGCAAATGGGAGGAGGGGGGAGTGGGGAAGCGGGAGGAGAGGAGGGAGGGGGAACTGGGATTGGAATGTAAAAAATAAATTAATTTAAAAAAGAAGGGGGAAAAATTCCAGTTTCTGGCTTGAGTGATCAAATCTGTAGGCAGCATAAGGGATAAATTGGGACCTGAAAAATGATAAGTATGGTTCTTGAATATGTTAATATTAAGTAGTTTAACAGATATGTATATATGGGACTCAAAAGAGAGAGAGATCTGAATTACATATCAGGTATATGGACAAATTATGGTCAAGCCATGTCATATGTATGTACATTAAGGATTTCACTAAGAAAGGATATATGAATTGAGGGTGGTTAAGGAAGAAATCCCCCAGAAATACCAACGTTGAAGGGATAGCAATGGAAAAAACATGCAAATGAAGTTGGGAGAGACCGATTTGAAAGTAGGAAGAAAGTTAGAGCATTTTAAAGGAAATTGGTAGAAAATCAGAGGATTTGAAGACTGAGATGTTCATCAGGCAGGTGGCAAGGAAGGACAACAGTAAATAGTAAACAAAGACCAAGAGAAATTCAAACATACTAAACTTTAGTTACAAAAGGAACAGCAGGCCCTATCATAGCGCACCAGTGAAAACAGTAGGGAAGGGAGAGAGTCCTTCAAAATGCGACTACAAACAGTGCCTTTGGGTGCCACCATGGACACACAATGTGTCACTGTGCAAAAATAAAACTTAAGATGGAAGATCTGTGGCCCACACAGCAAGCAGACACTAAAGAAAGCCCCCTCCCACATTCTAACTTGATAACTGGTGCCCTGAGGGACATTCTCACGGGAAAGGGTTTATAGTTGAACCTTTGCCCAGGGAAAAGAGAAGGACATGCATTTTAAATCTCTAAATCCCAAGACTTCCCCTTCTGAACTGATTGAGTGACTACCTCAAGGATCAGTATGGACCTAGGAAAATTGTTGTGATTGGGACTCAGATCCAATGACACCAAATACTAGTTGTGCTGTGTTGAGGAAACCAAGGACAAAGACACAATGGGATCTGAAGCCCAAACTCTGGTGAGAAGAGAGAGAGCAGGCGAGTGAGGCTTTGACCCTAGCATTTGGAGGCCAGCCTGGTCTACACAGAAAGTTCCACCCTGTCTATGATCCTGGATAGATAGATGGACAGATGATAGAGAAATAGGAAATAGATAGATAGATAGATAGATAGATAGATAGATAGATAGATTGATAGATAGATAGATAGATGAAACCAATAGTACATGAAGAGCTGAGATGTTGGTGTTGCCAAATTCAACATAGATGGATTATATGTGATTAGATTAGGGAGCTGTGTGCATTGAAACATATTTAAATGGTCAACTTATAGAGTCGTGTAGTGACACTAGTGACCCTCATCCAAGCTAGAGTAACTCCACTTTGCAGCAAGGCACCATTTAGACTCTCTATGGGCCAGACTTCAACCAATAAGTCATCCTTCTTGGAGTTGGACAATGTTTTCTGAAACCAACAAGATCCCTGACAAGAAAATGGTGGAGGACACCTATATGTACAGCTTACCCAGAGCCTGGTTTCATCTGTACAATATGTTATCTGATCTTGGAGTCACCTCTGCTGCTTTAAAACTTGGTATCACTGTGAGCAGAGGTTTGCATCAGTTCTGCCTCAACTTAGTATCATATAAAATGAGAGTCTGGCAGCTAGAGGAGTTAGTAACTTAAGGAAAATGCAGCTGTCAAGTTGTCCACTGTCCTCCTCTAACTCACCCTGTTAACTCCTTCCACTGGTTGATAGCTTGTATGAGTCATTCTTTGGGCTACTGGTGCTGTCCCTTTAGAAGCAGATGTGAATTTCACGTGCCCCAGGGAAATTCACACAAGTCAGAATAAGAAAATAACCAGGAAACAAAGAAAAAGCACTATACTGAAAATTCGAGAAATGTGAATTAAATAATAATATTGTTCTCTTCAAGCTGGAATAAATAATTGAATTGATAGATTTCAGTGATGGTGAAAGTAGTAGGATGCCCATACACATAACTGGTAGAATTACAAGATGATGCTGACATTTTGGGGGGAAATTTCATGTTATCTGAATTTTCAACTATACATTGCCTTTAGTAATGCATTCTACTTGCAATATGCCACAGAAAAAATACAATAATAGACATGGAGACATAATTCAGATGGTAATGTGCCTGCCATGCAACCACGAAGACCTGAGTTTGGGCTCTCAGAGCTCACATAAGTGCTGGAATGGCAATGCAGGTATAAAACCCCAGTCTTCTTGAGAACAGACAAGACAGGTGAGTCCCTGGAGCTCATTGGGATGAGCTAGCCAGCTAGTCCACTAGCCTGACTGAATTGGTAAACTACAAGGCTCAGTGGGAGGCCCCAATCTCAAGAACTAAAAGGACAGTGACCAAAGAAGACACCCAACATCAACATCTAACCTCCACATGCAGATGCATATGTGTACAGCACAATACTGTACATACATTGTCAGGGCCTGGATAATATTTTGGAAATATATTCCACTCCCCCATGAGTTCTGAGAGCTCAGAATTTCTATTGTCTTTTAGATGTCGGCTGATAGCTGTTGAATGGCCTAGCCTCAGTAGGGGAATGGCTCCTATTCTAAGTAACCATAGCTTTGGGCCAGAGCCAATCTACACCCACCCTGAAGGCTAGTGAGCCATGCTGGTGTGGAATGCCTGAGGGCTTGAGTATGTGCTTCAAAGGGATGTCTCTAGGATTAAGGGAAATATTTGCTATCAGCCCTTTATATGTGATAATAGATGTCTTCTGCCATTGTCCCCACCTTTGGATGGTTACTTAAGATGATGCTTCAATAAACTGTGGCCTTCAGTATTATCTGACAGACCTCCTGATATGACCAGGTGTCTCTGTCTCATCTTTAACAACGTTGGATAGTTACCTTTCCTGCATTCACACACCCTCAATCAGGGTCAGACCCAGGGTTGTTGGGCTGGTTCCGATCACAGCCCCAAATACAAACTGTATTATTACACAGTCTGTAATAATACATACAACACATATACGTATACACACAGAAAAATATGCACAATTGCACAAGTACAATCTCACATATAGTGTGTGTGTGTGTGTGTGTGTGTGTGTGTGTGTGTGTGTGTGCTGAGACAGGGTATGTCTGGCAATCCAGGAACTCATTATGTTGACTAGGCTGGCCTTGAACTCACAGAGATCCACCTGCCTCATTTGGTATAGTGTATAAGAAAGTTGAAAATGGCCTACACATACTAATCAAAAAGAGGTTGGATAAATTATTGCATAAAGAAGGACTTTCAGAGTCCTTCCAGGGGAATATGTCCAATAGATTATTGGGGGAATGTTTATAGACAAATCCATGGTAACCTATTCTCACTAAAATCCATGTGTGTAGGGAAGGTTATATTTAATGTGGTTATATATGCATTGAAACAGCAGTAATGGATTTGCATAAAACTAGGCACTAGTTCCTAGCTCCATGTTGTGTTATAAAGCCTGAATCAAGTTTTTGGCCTTTATTTCTACTTGATTTTATTCACAATAAGCATGTTTAAAACAAACAAACAAAAAACCAAAGGATTTATTTTATGTATGTGGGCATTTTCCATGTATATATGTATGCATGCATACAATATGTACACCTGGTGCCAATGGAAGTCAGAAAAGGGCACACTATCCCCTGTAACTGGTGTTACAGATGATTCTGAGCCACTGTGTGGGTGCTGGGAACTGAACCCTGGTCCTCTGCAAGAATAGCAAATGCTCTTAACCACTGAGTCATCTCTCCAGCACCTAAGTATGTGTTCTTAATCTCATCTGTTACTACACGTTCAAAGGGAATTAAGTGTCCATTGGATTTGATAAATCATCAATTTCAAATAAATCAAGAGAGGAAACATTATTATGCACTAAATTAAGGAATAAATAGGTAGAGTATAAGTCTGAATTTGTGTCTGTTTTTTGTTTACTTGCTTGCTTGTCTGTTTGCTTTGATAGTCCACAGTATGAAGAAGAGAAAGAACAACTTTTGGACTCATTCCCTCATTCTGCATTTCTATCTCGCCATGCCCCTGGCCTCCATGTAAGGTTCATGGACAACCCAAGGGTGTAAACTCAAGATATATCATAGTTTATCTGCTAAAGCTTCCCTCCTACAATGCCAGAAACCAAGTCTCAAGAGCGTCTATGAAGAAAAGAGAGAAAATATTTCCCCAACAAAAAGAGAAGAAAGGGGAAAATGACAAGAAAAAAAATATTTTAAAAGAGATGCCAAACAGAGTGACTAGAAACAGAAGACTGAAGGAACTAGAGATGTCACATGACATGTGTGCTCTTTGGGTTCCTGGCTACTTCTATAATTGCACTAGATGGAATTTTGGCTTTTCACCAACATGTTAGTCATCCCTTGCTTCTACTACCTCTTACATGCCACTAACACACCCTGGGCCCCAGTTGTAGTAACCCAAACTCTCTCCAGAAACCATCAGCCTCTTGTGAGGCAAAATCACTCTCAGTGATTATGCAGTAGAGAACCACTGCATAAACTTCCTCATTAGAACAAAGAAATTGCTGGAATTTCAGGTGTGACGGCTGAGGCCTTAGTGTTGGAAATGGTGAGGCTGAGGATAAGAAGTTCAAGGCCAGCCTGGCCTTGAAACCACTTTTTTAATCACTGGGGGGTTTTGTGGGGCTTTTTTGCTGTTGTTGTGGGGTTTTTTTTGAGAACTATTTTTGCTGTCCCATAGAGAAAAATGTTTTTCTGTCGTTCAGTCTATCTATCAATGATCTGCTCCTATCTTGTCTAAGACACCATGACTGTTTAAACAATGTGTACTTAATAAAATTGGATATCTTTTTAAATACTGGTGAAAGCTGCCAGCGACAGCAGAGTTGAGAGCATAGCACTGAAATAAGGGTAAGGGTGGGGATAGTTGGTAGAGTGCATTTCTAAACTCAGTCTTCTCATTTTCGAGGCTGACATTGTACCGGCTGAGTCATCTCCTCAGCCCTATTCTGACTTTTTGATGGCAACAAATAAAAGTCCAAGGTAATCCCTTACTGATGGTATTCCCCTGGTTCTCTGGATGAGTCTGGAGGCTACCTTTACATTCTCTTCACTTCACCTGATCTGTACTGCTGTGTGTCTAACAAGCTGTGCTGGTTGGATTTATGTCTACTTGACACAAACTAGAGTCATCTGAAAGGCGGAAACCTCAACTGAGAGAATATCTCCATAAGATTGGGCTGTGGGGCATTTTATAAATTGGTGATTGATGGGCAAGGGCCAGCTCACTGGGTGTGGACCATGCCAGGCCTGCTGGTCCTGAGTAAGATATGAAGAGCAAGCCAGTAAGCAGCACTCATCTATGGCCTCTGCTTCAGCTCCTGTCTCCAGATTGCTACCCTGTTTGAGATCCTGTCCTAACTTGCTTCACTAATAGACTAATGATGCAGAAATATAAGACAAATAAACCCTTTCCTCCCCAGGTTGCTTTGGTCATGGTTTTTCATCATAGCAATAGAAACCCTAACAACTAAAACATAAGCAATATGACCCAAGATTGGCTTCCTTCAAGGTCACCAGAACTTGGCCAGAGTTTTACCCTTTCCTTTTTTTTTGTCGCTTAGACAGTAGCATGGTGATGATATAAAAAGACATGTTGAGCAACCAAATCAAACTGAAGACCCAGCAGACTATAGAATAGGAAAAGATTTTTACCGACTCCACATCTGGTAGAGAACTAATACCCTAAATAATCCAATTTTAAAATGAGGTCAGATCTAAATAGAGATTTCTCCATAGAGGAAATTCAAATGGCTGAAAAGCAATGTTCAACATCCTTTGCCATCAGGGAAATGCAAATCAAATGCAATCTACTTTGAGATTTCTTGCTGGGGACGATGTGGAATAAGAGGAAGACTCATTCATTGTTGTGAAATATTACTTTAACTATGTGAAGATGCGCTCCAATTGTTTATGTGGCGGGATATTACTCTAACTAGGCAAAGATGTGTCACATTTGTTTATGCTGCATTTGTTTAATGATACAAAGATTGCTACCTTTCTTTATGCAGCATTTGCTTAAAGATGTAAAGATGTGTTAATTTGCTTGCCTAAAATACCTGATTGGTCTAATAAAAAATGAATGGCCAATAGCTAGGCAGTAGAGGAATAGGCAGAGATGGCAGGCAGAGCGAATAAATAGGAGGAGGAATCCAGGCTCAAGAGAGGGGAGAGAGGAGAAAAGAGAACAAGGGAGATGCCGGCGAGAAAGAAGGTGGCAAAAGGAGAGAGAGCTAGAAGAGAGAGAGAGAGAGAGAGAGAGAGAGAGAGAGAGAGAGAGAGAGAAAACATGTGGAGGTGCACGCTTAAAAGGGGAAGCCTGCACATGCTTACCGAGTCCTCACACAGCCACATAACACGTGCCCTAGCTGTGGCCACACAACACAGGGCTCTTTGGGCAGCCTAATGCCAATACTCGTGCCCCACCCATTGTCAGGGGGCGGGGTCAGCATAATGCCTTATTCAGCCACCATTAGGGAGGCTTCCACCTGCAGCAGATGAGAACAAACACAGAGACCCACAATCATATATTATGCCAAGAGAGAGACCTTGGAATACACAGCTCTAATTGGGATGTCTCCATCAAATTCCTCTCCTCAGAGCTCGGGGAACCCACAGAAGAGAAGGCAGGAGTGTGGGAGCCAGAAGGGCTGGTGGACACCAGGAAAATAAGTCTCTCTAAATGAACGAAGCAAAGCTCATGTGAAGTCACAGAGACTGAAGCAGCAAGCACAAGGCCTCCACAGGTCTGCACTAGGTCCTCTGCGCGTATATTCTAGCATTAAGTTTACTATTTCTATCGGACTCCTGAGCGTATGAACAAATGGGTCTCTGATTTGTGTGCCTTGTTTTGTGGTTCTCTTCCTTCTGTTGGTTTGCCTTGTGCAACTTCGATGTAGTTAGTGGGTTTTGCTTTGTCTTATATTTTATTTTGTTATGTTTTATTGGAATCTCTTAGGAGTTTGTTGTTTTCTAAAGAGAGACAGAAAAAGGAGTGGATATAGATGGAAGAGGAGATGGGGAATTGGGAGGAGTAGAGGGAAGGGAAACTGTAATCATAATATTTTATTTGAGAAAATAATTTATTCATTCACTTATTTATTTATTTATTTATTTATTTATTTATTTATTTTGGCTTTTCGAGACAGGGTTTCTCTGTGTAACAGTCCTGGCTGTCCTGGAACTCACTTTGTAGAACACACTGACCTCGAACTCACTGAGATCCACCTGCCTCTGCCTCCTGAGTGCTGGGGTTAGAGGCGTGCACCACCACTGCCTGGCAAGAATTTATTTTTAATGCGGGTGGAGGGGTGAACGGCTGAACACTTCAAAGCTGCCGGTGTAGGAAACAAGACAGAAGTAGAGACCCAAGAGGAGAAGGCAAAACACTCCTAAAGGCTGTTAGGTCCTGCAGACCTTCCTTACCAGAAGCACAGCGAAAGCTGTCAGTCTTCAGTGCCAACGGTCCTGGACTCCAGATTGAGAACTCTCAACACTGGCTGCTGTCAAGAGACAAAGATTTGATACCAGAGGACTGACTGCCCTGAACTGGAACACTAGAGGGCGCTGCTTGATGTTGTTTCTGCTGAGACAGGCAGAAACGGGCAGCTGCTGTCAAACACCGGGAAGCAAAAGCTGAAGACCAAGTCTTCACACATCTTCTTCCTGTGAATCCATGATCCCATCCAGGAAGAGCAAAGGAACTCCAGCCTGCTTATTGCTACACATTGTTACCATTCAGTTACTACACTATTCCCTCGGTCATTCTCCACCGCTACCATTGTATGAATAGTCTAGCTTACAAGTTAGATTGTTCTGCTGTATTCTTCAGAGGTAAACATGTATGTATATGGTGCTAGCCTTAACACAATGCCTTATGTCTTAGCAGCAACCTCAAGCTACTTTATATGACTTTCTAAACACAAGCTGGCATATCACAGACATTAGCATATCAGTTCACAAACAAACAAAATAAAAATGTGTGTATGGAGTTAGATGGCACAGCTCTAAGGAGTATGTGGCACCCTAGGGACATAGAACACCGATTGAGAACATTTCCTGCATGGGAGGCACAGAGCCTGGGTTGGAGGCACCGTGCCTGCTTCACCTCCAGTCTGCAATGGCAAGTTTGGGGATGAAGGTTGTAGGGCAAACCCAGCACTTTACAGATGGTTAGAAAGACTGAGGTTCTGGGTGTGTCTGGTGAGAGAACATGCTTGGAAAAAGGAAAAATGGGGAGTTGCATCCGAAAGCTTGCAAAAGAAAAGAAAGAAGAAAACGTCCAAATACATGATGAATTGGAGTGGTGGACTAGTCTAAAATCAGGTTAACTGCTACACGTGGTATGCCCTTTCCTAAGAGCCACTTACACCTAGCAATGTGCAAGCAGCCATACGGTCCCCGAATCTGTGGAGGAATCCCTGTAGGGCAAAGCGATGACTCAGAGGGGATGCCGTTGATTAGATTTGCATGTGTTGTAGGACAGGATTTATATGTGTGTTCTATAACTGTTGATTTCACACCCTGAGACTTCCCTCTAACTGTAACTCTGCATATCTTTGTCTACATTAGCCATAAAGTGACTTTCTATTGACGTGAGACCAGAGCTCTTTGTGTCCTATCAGAATCCTGTATGTGTGGAAGGTGGCGGGGGGAGGGGAGGGTTTCTAATACGCCTGGCATTCTCAGCATCAATTTGATGTTATCCCCAGTTTGATGTGATAACATGCCTTTTGTAGCAATACCACCCTAAGTTTCCACAGCACATTGCCCCAAATGCTCTATAAATCTGTTTGTATCAGCTTGCACAGCTACTAGACAATGGGAAAACACTGTTAAGATTCTAAGCTAAGCTTCACACTCCCCCGGTCTCTCTCACATAAACTTGTGAGAACAGGAGTAACTATGACAGAGATCTCTGCCTCTGTCTACACTACCTGCAAGTTTCCCTTGAACCACCCCATCCTAACCTGGCCTGGGTGTGTACATGGGATTCACACACACACACACACACACACACACACACACACACACACACACACACACCATAGAAAGAGAGACAGAGAGAGGAGGGGGAGAGAGAGGGAGGGAGGAAGAGGGTGGAGAGGGGAGAGAAAGAGAGAGAGAGAGAGAGAGAAGAGAGAGAGAGACTGCACAAGTTAATGGGGCTGGCATTAGAGGGTCAGGTGATTTTTTTTTCCATGGGAAGAATTTAGAACAGCATTGAGGACAACAGGATAAGTGGAGAAATGACTCGGGCATGTGGTTCACAAGCATTCTTTATTGATGATTTAGCTTTGCTTGATCCATTTGATACACGGCACCTAAACTGAGATCTGATCTGAAGTTAGCCAAATCTGTTAAAAACGAATGAAACAACAGCTAATTTCGTTACTATATGAACAGTCCAGCTGTTAAGAGAACCTTCTATGTGTGAAGAGGGCCTGAGTTTAATTCCAAGCATCCACATGGTAGCTCACAACCATCCACAATCCTGGTTTCAGGCTCCAACGCTTTCTTGACCACTGTGGGTACTGCATGCATGTGCGTACATACATCAATGCAAACAAAACACTCCTACACATAATATAAAATAAATCTAAAACTATTTAAGTAATAGTTAATGTTACTGAAACTTTACCAGGAGGTAGTCCGTTTTGCTGATTTTAATATGCATAATTTCATTTATTATTTCCAACCTTAATAGGAACTACAGCCATACTTATTTCTAAGATGAGAAACTGAGGCATGGAAGATTAAAATCAACTTACCCAATGCCAAATAAAAAATAAGAGACTGTGAAGGTTAATACTTTACCCTGATGGGATCTATAATCACTTAGACTACGTGCACACCTATAAAGAAATATCTAGGTTACATTAACTGACATAAGAAAGCCCATCTTACCTGGGGTCAGGACATTTCCTGGATTGGGACCCTGGACCCTTGCGTATTTACTTTCTAGTCACTGCAGTACTGCTCTTCAGAGCTGCCCTGTTACCACTCCCATCCTACACGCTTGGTGGAGGTGAGAGAAGGCAGTTGTATTGTAACTCTGCAGATGTAGAGACAAGGAATCAGAGAAGCAAGGCGGCAGGCAACCTTATATACATACATACAGCACAGCACTTACATATTTATATACTTTATAACTTTTCTGTGTCCAGGATGCGTTTGCTTTTTGCTTCATAATTATGTGGCACATTTCTCTCTCTCTCTCTCTCTCTCTCTCTCTCTCTCTCTCTCTCTCTCTCTCTCTCTCTCTCTCTTTCCCTGCCTCCTCTTTTTCACTTGTCAACACAGGACAAAACAGTAAGCTGTTCGCTCCCCCAGATGCAGGCACTTCAACTTAGGACTCTCCAGCTTTCAGAATAGTAGTAAATAAGTCTTAATTCTTTATAAATTACACCTTCTCCGGTACCCTATATGTGTTCTGATAACCAAGTGATGCTAAAAGGCTCTTTTACAAACCTGGTTACTGCCATGGTTTCAAACAAGCAACATGGTTCCTTGTTATGAAGTGTTGTAAGCCCCCCCCAAGCATACAAGCATTCTCTCCTTTCTTCAAATCATTTTTTCCAGAATCTTGAAATTTCTGAATTTCCCCACACATTCTCTCCTTTCCAGTCTCACAAAAGACGGACTCCAGGAGACCTGGAAAGCCTGCCCTCCCATGCTTCTAAATGCCTTCTACAAGCAAAAGGCAGTGCTGGAACGTTCATGCCTTCCCAGCTTTCATCGTTCGGAATTCAACCAACCAGCATATGTCCACCTGTACCAGCAGCTGTAGGAATGTGGAAGCAGGCAAAGCAAGCAATGTCTGTCCTTTGATGTTTTTATGTTTTAGTAGGTGGATCCTGTGGTGAAAACAATCAGGCAAGGGGCAGGGGATAAAGACTTCTTAGAAATTAGGGAATGGTGCTCTCTAGAGGGATAAAAGGAAGGCCTAGTAGATCTTGAAAAAGAGATAGCCACATGGGTATCTGAGGAGGGGAGGGGACCCCTTTCTTGTAATGCAGAAGATGGAGGTGAGGGTGTACTCTAGAATTCTTAAACACTAATGATGTGTGTGAGACAGGTGTCAGGGAGAGGGCAGTATAATGGGTAGGGCCTCAGGAACTCTAGAAAGGACCTTGCATTTTAATCCAAAATATATGGGAGACAGGCAAGAAGAAGAAGAACAACATGGGCTAAGATGTTAAATGTACCACTTTAGTAGCCTATTGATGGGTTCAGAGGGCTAAGACAGAGACAAAGAGACTAGTTAGGAAGTGTTGAGTGTACTAAAGGTGATGAGATGTGCTTGAATTCTAGGGATTTTTAAGGCAGAATTTGTCAGGTAACTTTGTGTTACTATAATGAAATGCCTGAAGAAATTAACAGTGTCACAAATCATTTATTTAGTTCATGCTTTTGGAGACTCAAATCCAAAGGTGATCCCACTGTTTTGGCCTCTCAGAAGTGCACCGGATGGCAATGGTACAAAGTGCACGGTGAAGTGAACTACTCACGATAATGAGCCATGAAGAAGAGTGAGATGAGACTACTGTGCTCTCCCATCCTCTTTGAAGTATTTGGATACCCCAAAACTTAAGGACCTCCCTTAAGGCATTACCTAAGCATTCAAAGCACCTCCTAATAGTATCACCCTAAGGACAAACCTTTAACACATAAACCTTTGGGGAACACTACTCATATTCAAACCAAAGCATAGAGCCCATGGAATTTGATGATGGTTGGATATGGGGCATGACAGAGTGGAGTTAAGGGAAATTACAAGTATCAGGCCTGAAAAGCTGAGTGACTATGGCAGCAATTTACTGAGATGGAGAAGATACTTCGAGTGAAATAAGAAGCCCAGAGTGAGAAAACAAGAGTTGATCTGGCACATAGGAAGTTTCAGATTTAGGCTAAACCTCCCCAGGCAGATGCTGAGAGGTGGTTGTGTGTACAAGATTTGAATTCAGGAAAGATAGATGTAAAATTGAAGGTGTTGGATCAGAAGACCAGGTAAGACAGCCTTAGACATTGAGATAAATGAATCATTAAGCTTAAGATTTAACCCAGAAATATTTCACTCTTTATAGATAAGAGAGATTCGCAGCAAAGAATAAAAGAAAACAAGACAGAATGGGACCTCATGGACAAGAAGGGGTGCTGGCCAGTGCAGTGGGTTTGAATTTAGCTTTCAAAGGCAGATTACTCTTTATCTTAGCTTAGTCTTTCTTTTTCAATTTCTCTCTAAGTAGTCCTTGAAGGGGCACCTCAGGACTTTTCAATGAACTCATTTGACTCCATCTGGGTCTCTTTCCCTTTCATAATTCTCTCTGTGTTGCACAAAAAAATCTTGATCTGGTCAGTTACAGTAACAAGGAAAGCTATGACCTGAATTACCCAAGCTCCTTCTGGGTCAACTTGTATGAATAATTTCTCTCACATCTTCATTCTGCTTGCTGAGCATTCCAGGAATCACAATAGCAAAGTTTTATAATAACTATTATGTCTTCCACTGCCCACATCTATACAGTGTGTTGTGAAAACAGCGATAGTCAATAATGCCTATTATAGGATAAGATACGATAAGATTTAATGTCACTGCATATGGATTCTTGTCCTGGCTTTGCTAATAATGAAATGTTTACTAATAAGACATGTCTAGAAAAGTATGTCTCTGGCTCTTAACTGAGCTGTCAAGATTAATAGGTAAGTGTCAGCCTGTGAGCCAAGTTGAAAGATGATAGATGACATACAACCTGACTTGAAGACTCTCCAGGGACAAAACTGAGTAAAATTGGTTAAAGCCATCAGATGAGGCAGGTAAGAATAAAAAAATCTCCAATTTGATAGCAAAGTAAAACAGAAAATGATAAAAGTAGAACAGAGGAAAGTTTAATCTGTTCCAAATGAATTGGTGGATTTCTGGAGCTCCAGCCTTCAAGTGACAGAGACTGAGCCAAGCCACACCTAAGAGAGAGCCTCTGAAAACCTGTTCTATATTCTCAGTAATGGGCACTTTTGTTGTTTTTCATTCCATCTTTTTCTTAAAAAATTATTCGTTGGCAGTTTCATCACAAATTTTAGTGAATTTTAGTCATTTTCACACCTATCACCCTCATCTTATTGAAACTGTTCTTCCTGAGAAGTCACGCTCTTACTTTCATGTCTCTTGGTGTGTGATTGGCTGAATTTAATTAGGGTTACCTGCATGAGCACTGGTGAGCTGTTATTAGAGCACCGCCTATTGTTCAGAGGTTATACCACTGAAGAAAATGATACCTCTTCCCCCAGCAACCATTGACCACCAATAGTCCCTTGGGGAGGGTGGGGCTCCATGAGCATCACCTCTATCCAAGATGAGGTGTTGGAGGCCCAAACTTGGCAGAGCCTGTGCAAGTAGCCACAGCTGCAGTGAAGTCACGGGCACAAGGGCAGTATGGTGACCAGAAGATGTCATTTCACAGCACACCTCCTTCTTTTCCGGGTCTTACATTCTTTCCACCCCTTCTTCCACAATGTTTCCTGAACCCCAGGGGGTGGGAGGGTAGTGTTATAGATGTCTTATTTAAAGCTGGGCACTCCACCATCATTTGTTCTTGGACCAGTTATGAGAGCCCACAGTTATAAAAAGCATCTCTGACCAAGGCTGAAGGTAGCACTAATCCGTGGGTATAAACCTGAGTGTTTAAAAGGCAGTTTAATGGTCTGCCCATTTAGCATAACAATAGTATCAGGTTCCCTTTGAAGGCCTATGACTTGCCCAGCCCACAGGTTCTTGACTAAATTTACAGTATCAAGCAGGGTTTCCTTCCCACGAAACAGGCCCCACATCCAATCAGAAAGTACCTGGCTATTCCCATCATAATCGTGCCACTGTTGGGCCAATGGGTACTTCTTTTCGGGTAGGTCACTATTAAAGTTTGCAAGTTTCAAAGTTAGGTAGGTAAGACTGATAGAGGCTTTTCTCCACCTGTAGCCTGCAATAGCACATTCCAGAACTGTGAAAACTAGCCAGCAGAGAGGAGGCTTCCAGTTCAGTCCAGCTTGGTATCTCTGTGCTCTGTATTCAAAGTATGTGGTTGATGTCTTTAGTAATAGGGACTTACCATCAAATTCTGGTGGGCAACCAAGAGCAATGGTGAAAGCCTGGACTCCCTGACTGCACCTGAGCCCCCGACCAACCGTTGGTAAGGAGTTGTCTTACACCTGACATTGAGATTTTCATTTACTAGCCAATGGCTTTTTATGGGATTACTGTCCACTCATACAAGGTACCTGGGTTCAAATTCCAATGATTAAATTTTAAATAAGTGTATGAAATGGTAAGTTTCCAATCTTTTGGTTTTTCCCCATCCACCATTCTCTTCCACCCACCGCCACGTAGACCATTCCAACCCCAGTCTCTCAGCAGCCACTTTCATGTCACACTTGTAATAGAGATAGTAAAAATAAAAACAAAAGGGAGAGAAAAGGTGCACTGTACAGTGACACAGACAGGAGAGATGCCAGGAAAACTCTTGATGAGAGCAATGGTGAAACACCATTTCCAAAAGTCAGCGGCTTGGGAGTCCCAGACTGGCTGTGAAGTTCATTTTCAGGAAACAGAAGTAAGAATTCCCTAACTGTATGCAAAATCGTGTGGGTAGAACACCATGGATTGGGGGGAAGGAACCTTAAAACAGAGCCCTCCTTACCACTGAAGTGGAAATGGGGAACAAAGATCCAAGTGACCCAGTAACCATCAGAAAGGACCATCCAGGGCACTTCCTGGATGAGGCCAGCATTGATGCCCAGTCTCACAAAGAACCATTCAGAGGTGTAACAGGCATTTGGGACCCCAGGAAGGAACACCAAGAAAGCTGAGAATGGAAGGGTAGGACCTCATTCACATGCACACATATACCCAAGCCATGCTTCCCTTCACATGAATTTCTCCTTCACTGAATACCTGGTATCTATGCTGGAGGCCAGGCACTTTCTCTGTTCTTTAATTTTTCATTTTCATTTTCATGGGCTTTCCCAAAGAACACAGGCTGGCCTCAGGGTCTCTTTGGCCCAGACTCCTAAGACCTGGACTCTTCTTGGTTATCAGATTGAATTTCTTTACCTTTCTCTTTTCATTCTACCTTTAGCCAAAACTGCCTCATTCCCCACCCTGCCCCCTGTCCCCATGTTGTTTCCTCATTCTATTTAGTTTTTCCCTCTTCTCATTTTTTTCTCAATATGAATCACAAGTCATTCTGCTTTTTCCCTTCTACTCATATGCATAAGACATAATATCTTCATGATTCTGTTCTATTAATATTCATTTACTTCTTACAATGAGTGGGTATTAATGGGTGATCATTTGTTACTTGGCTATTACCACATGCTCTTGGTGGGTTTTCACTTTGATAGCAATCATTTTTGTTCAGATAGTGTCTACTTTCAGGGGAGTACTAGGGCCTAGCCTGATGCCCCAAACACCAACCAAGCAGAGAAAAAATTCCATCCAACCTTATTACAACCCAGTCACCTTTTTTTATTTGAATTACAAACAAGATTGAGTTACATGACAATCCCAGTTCCCTTCTCCCTCCCTTCCTCCCCTATCACCCCCCCAACTAAAACCCTACCTATCACATATCCTTTCTTCTAATCTACACCTGACTCAACCTTTCTGCTCCCTCATGACCTCTGCATCCTTCCTGTTCTTCCCTTCTTATTCTCCTAGCTCCCTCCCCCCTCTTCCCATGCTCTCAATTTGCTCGGGGGATCGTGACCCTTTCCCCTTCTCCAGGGGACAAAGTTTGTCTCTTTTAGGGTCCTCCTTGTTTACTAGTTTCTCTGGTAGTGTGGACTGTCGGCTGGTAATCCCTTACTCTATGTCTAAAATCCACATATGAGTGAGTACATACTATTTTTGTCTTTTTGTGATTGACAACCCAGTCACTCTTAACATTTTGAATATTCCTGTTAAAAGAAAAGTCCTATTTTAAAAAAATTTCCCCTCAACCGAAGAATGGATAGAGAAAATGTGGTACATTTACACAATGGAGTACTACTCAGCAGAAAAAAAACAATGGAATCTTGAAATTTGCAGGAAAATTGATCGAACTCGAAGAAACCATTCTGAGCGAGGTAACCCAATCACAAAAAGACAAACATGATATGTACTCACTCATATGTGGACCTGCTTTATGATACATAGTAGTGACCATGCTTTATCAGAGCTGATGCATAACATACTGCTATTATTGGTCTTTTTATATAAATATAAATATATATACATATATAATTTGAATTTTTGGAAACTTTAGCTGTGCTGTCAACTTTGGAAAAAAGTATCCCAGTTTACCGTGTTGACTTGGCATTGTACAGAAATTAACAGCCATATTGGTCTAGAAATGTTGAACTTAATTTTTTCCATTTGTACAGGGTAACACACTGTATTAAATATGTAAGGTCTTATCTACATGGGTTTGATTACAAAAACTAAGGTATTCTCTAAATAAAAAAAAAAAATTTCAAGCAGTACCCAACTTGAATGATCCAGCCCCAATACAAAACGCAAAAGTATGAAAACCAAAGACACTATAACTCAGTGCTCTGAGGAAGGCAGAGGAGGTGAGGGAGCTATGGAGGCTGCTGAGGGATGAGGACGAGGTAGGGTGTCCATAAAAGCAGGAGTCTGAAACCTGGTGGTGTGCGTCACAGTGCCACGGGCAGGCCCCGCAGAAGCTTCGAGGCAAAGGATGGAAGTGAGCAAAGTTCACATTCCAGGACACCTGGATTTGTACTCACATCGTTCGCTTCAGGCTTCCCCTTGCTCTTCCCTTCACGGCTCTACTCTTGGGTTTCCTCTCGCCATCTGCAGAGCTGGACTTTCTACCCATCCAGAATTATATCCAGCATCACTCTACCTACCCATCCCTAAAGGACACTTACTGTGCAGTCTCCACCCACCCCTCTGTCACTCCTGTCTTCCTGTCATCTCCCCATTTGGATACTAAAAGGGTGGCACTTGTAAACTAGAGAATTCAATCTGATCTTTTTAAGTCTGTTTTTAATAATCTTTCCTTTTAATTAATTTTATCTATTTATGCTTAATATAAGTATTAATGTAGTGGAGTTAGATCTGCTATTCACTGCTTGATTAGTCTTTTTACCATTTTTTTCCTTTTATTTAAAATAATATTTGATTTTTTATAATTTATTTTTAGTAAGCCACTGTTGATCTTTTAAGCACTTACATTGGCATTATCTCCTTTGTATTTTCTCTTCATCGACCCTTTGGACACACTTTTAATGACGTATTTGAGTTTCTTGACTACTGAGTTATCATTCTATACTTTTTTGGAGACAGTGTCTTAACTATGTAGCCCTGGTTGGCCTGAAAGTCATTGTGTAAACAAGTCAGGCTGGCCTCAGACTCACAGAGATCCCCCTGTCTCTTCCTCCCAAGTCCTGAGATTAATATCATGCACCACCACTCCTGGTTTATCTTTCTAATTTTTATTGATATTGATGACTTCTTTATATATATTTTATATCCCTCATGGATTTAAACATCACAAATATCTTCCCCCGCTCTTATGACTTCTCCTTTTATTCTCATAGTAGTTTCGATTTATTTTTATTGTTATTTATGCATATGTGTATGTCTCTGTACGTGAGTCTGCCATGTGTGCAAGTGCTCTCTGAGGCCACAGGAAGTGTCAGATCCCTGAATGTACCTCTTTCAGTGCTGGGATTAGAACTCTGATCCTCTGGAAGAGTAACAAGAGCTGTGAATCAGTAAGCCATCTCTCCAGTTCTAAAAGAAGTCTTTGATATTGTTGTCATAAGTCATAAGCTACAACTTCTCAACTATAAAAACAGGCTGCATGGTAGAATTTCATTCACAGGGTTTATTGGAAGAATAAATAAGACGACATGTACTCTCAGCACAGTGACTGGCATTTAGAAACACTTACTAAATACTATTCTTTTTTTCTGCCTTCCCTACCCCCATCTAACCTATTTCCTGTTTCTGAACCTGTTAGAAAAAACGGGTAACATACGCAATTCGGTGGAGCAGGTGAAGGGACCCGATTTTCACAACACAGGGCAACAGCAGGATAACCAAGAGGAGTTCCAGTGAGGGTCCAGCATCGATAGGATAACAGAAACTGAAGGTCTCTAACCAGACCAATGACTCTTTGCAAGGAACACTTGCAAGTAAAGAGATGTGGGAAAGGGGGTGCTGTGTGACTCACTGTGTCACACGGCAGCTTCCATGACGAGATTGATTTTCCCTTCTCTTTCCTTTTTTTCTCTCTTTTTTCTCTTAAATTTTATTTTATTTTTATTGGGGGGTTGCAAGAGCAGAAGATGGATATAAAGGGACGGGGCAATGGATGGGATGAAGATGCTTGATGTGAAAGACACAAAGAATAAATAGAAAGAAAGAAAACAACTTCGCAAAAAGTAGTAACAGGTAAAATAAAAAAGGCAAACCATTTCTATTTAAAAATTCCTACAAAGTGTGTGATTCCTTACCTGTAATAGAAAATAAGAGCCTTGTCAATCATTTTTCCCTTCCTTTTGGAAATCCTAGTGCTGCGACAGAAGATGAGACGAGGCATTCTAACGTGACTCCTCCTACCTGATTTAAATCCCAGCTGAGGGATAGAAGAGCCAGATGTGTCAGCTTGCGTTTTCTTCCTCTGACTGACTGACAAGCTGGAAACGATATGGCTGGTTTCTCCACATTCATCATCTTTACCTCTGTCCTCTGTCAGCTCCCAGGTGAGTCTAACCCTATCTTGGCCCATTCTCCTCACCTCCTCATCTGGAGGTGTAATCCCAGGCTCCCTGGTCCACTCTGGAGCCTCCACATCTTTTAGCACTGCTTTCTAATAAACCACTGATCACTGGAAAGAGAAGAAAAGAGACAGCTGTTGGAACTAAGTCCCTTCTGACTGGGAAGAAGAGACTGAAGTAACTGGGGCTGGGTTTTAGAGACCTGTGTTCTGATTCAGATCTGTCATGACTTAAATGGACAATGCCATTGCTATCCTGGGCTTCAGGGTCTCGCTCTTTTAGCCTTCCCTCCTTTTGAGAACAACATTAGAAGTAAAGTTATACAGCTATGTATTTATTCATAAACATTTTAATTAATATGTTTCTAAATGATGGTGTATAAGAGTGAGATCAATGGAAGCAATCATTTGAATTTATTTTCTCTTAACCCAAGCAATCCAATCTGCCCCTACTTAGAAAATTAATTAATTATAGGTACTCTATGTTCACTCGTGTGAAGGACTGGAGGTCTTATGACCCTGTCATTAGCATGATGGTAATGAAAGATTTTACTATACTCAATGTTCTCTGACACGTGGGGTACCACCATGAGGGTGCTCTCTCTCTCTCTCTCTCTCTCTCCCTCTCTCTTTCTCTCCCTCCCTCCCTCTCCCTCTCTGTCTGTCTCTGTCTGTCTCTCTCTCTCCCTCTTTCTCTCTCTCTGAGGGGCTTTCATAACTGTCATATCTGTTCACAATAAACCTACCTGAAATAACTTGCTCCCAAACCACACAACCTTTTCAGTCTTTTCCTTCTCATACCAAACCATGCTAAGTGACTCTACAGACTGTCGCTCCTCCTTGAATTCATCAAAGCTTGCTAGGAAGCACCTGGCCCTAAGTAGATTGCCCTAAAACACTCTTGATTCTAAAATTACTACCTGAACGGAAATGGTGATCAGAATTAGAATTTGAAAAGGAGATGGGGGAGGGCATGGCAGAGCTTCAAAAAGCCCAGGTGCTCACCTGGGAGAAATGCATAGTGCGTAGCATGTTGGGTATGTAACCTGAGTCCCTGATACTCTACTCCAGTAGGCTGTGGACAGTCTGGTATTACATCTCCCATGGCTGAAAAGAGTCGGAGATTGTCCTAGAATGTCCAAAAGGCAGAGCAGTGGAAGCAGGACAGACCCTGGAAACAAGTTTTCTAGTTTAACTTTGTACTGGATTGCTGTGAGCGAACATCTTGGTCCTTTGAACTTTCCCTCTCTGTGCATAATGAATTAACTTGCAGAGTTACTGTGATGTTTTAAAGTGAGATAGCAAAAGCAAACTAATTAAATAATAATTGCCATTTAAGTTCCTAATTTTACTATACTCAGTGTTCTCTGACAAAAGGGGTACCATCATGAGGGTTCTCCTCTCTCTCTGTCTCTGTCTCTGTCTCTGCCTCTCTCTCTCTCTCTCTCTCTCTCTCTCTCTCTCTCTGAGGAAGAGTTTCCACAGCTGGCGCTATCTCCAGCACACTAAACAATAACAATAACAACACTGGAAAGGTGTTCAGTAAAAATGCATTTGAACTGAGTCTCCCATAGCGAGAGCCAGATGGGATTTCTTCCTTCTCTAGGTACAGGAGCCCAAGATAGGGATTGTAACAACCCTCAGCAAACACATAGCACTGTTTTGGGGGCTTGGCTATACCAATGGGATGCCGCTCTGGACAATTTGACAGGAGCCATGAGGCTAACTCTCGAAGCCTTGATGTTCTCATCAGGATAAGGAGGACAGCAGTCTGTTCCTCTGAGTGTTTTGCAATGACCAAGTCATGCAGTGGTTTTAAGGAAAACAAAGATGAGTGAGGGGTGTGGAGGACCGCTGCAAAGAAGCAGAAGAAACACCGAGAAGGGGGTGGGAAACAAACAAGAGGCAGAGTGGTGATGGACTTCGATGCAAACGCAGCAGGCTGGATGTGCCAGACAAAGAGCGTGACAGTGGGAAAGAGTGAGTTCTGTTGTGCGTGTACCCCGTGGTATTGACTTACAATGCAATTTTCAGGGACATTACAAAAGAAGCTAGCGAAAGGGCCACCCATTTCAAACCACTCATTTTTTTGTTTGGTTGTTTAGGTTTTTGTTGTTGTTGTTTTGGATTTTTTGGGTGCCCCCCCCCCCCGGCCCCGCTATGGGAGCAGTGTTCTTCACTTACTAACAGAACAAACACATAAATGATTCTACCTGTAGTTGAAGCCTCAATGGCAATGAAGAAGCTCCAAGTCTTGGCCCTCTGTTCTTTGTGCCTCCCCCTGAGCTCCCCAGAAAGATGGAGATTTTTGAGACTCCAACTGTAACGAGAGGTACAGGGGAAATCTTGCCTTTAGCACCTTGGTTCCAGGCCTCCCTCTAGAAACCGGTCTTCTCATCTGAGAAACGGAATGGAATCAGACCCTCCTGAAGCGTCCTCCCAGTTCTGAGATGCTCTGTTCTTGACTTCCATGAAGAAGATGGTCCGATGTGGTGATGCATTTGTAGCATTCGCTGACAGGCAGTGGAGCTTTGCCAGGCCTCTCCCCTGTGTTTTCTGAAAAGTTTCTACATCCTGATAAGCCTCTCTGCCCATGCAGCAATCCAAATCAGACCAAATCAAACCGAATTAGAAAAATCTCACATTTAATGGATACAACACTCTCAGATTGCCTTTCAGTCCTCCAGAGAGGAAACGGGGGAAGAAAAAGAGACCAGAAAACCATGAGTCTATTTTCAGGGGGCAGTTTAAATACCCTGTGGAAGTGGTTTTGAGCATCTCTGGGTGAGGAGTCATCATTTGGCGGGTTTTCTGAGATGCAGCAGGGTTTGGAGAGAGATGGGGGAGGGGGATTGGGTGGAATTTCCTCCATAATATCCCAGACTCTTTGGGTATGGATGCCATGTCCTGGGGTGACGCTTGCCTGGCTTGCCTTCCTGGGGTGGTAACTGTATCTTGTGGTTTCATATTCCTACTTTTCTACTGGCCTTTTTGGAGAATGTAACAAGAGGGAGAAGTGAAAAGAAGAAAGGGCACTGACATGAGGGAGGAGATGTTGTCTCATTCTGCTCTGAAATGTATCTCAGAGATGATGGTACTCCCGACACCAAAGACAGAAAGGCAGAAGGCGGGCAGTCTCCTGGTCTAGCGCCGCCCACCGCTCCAGGGTGGGAGCAGGCTGCCTGGGAGATGTACAATGTGTTGCCTGAACTCCAGAGTTACTGCTGAGTTTTGTGAACTATTTTCTCCCATATTTCACTAGTGAAACTTGAAAAATGGGAAGCCTTGGCTGCCAGGCTGTCTGCATCTGTCAAATCAGCTTCTTTCAGATCTGCATTCACTCTTCAACTTCCCCACATTCCTAGGACCTGAAGGTGTTTTTCTTTAAGTAAGGTATCAGAGAACTGAAACTCAAAATGGTAAATTAAAAATAAAAGAAAAATCAAAACACAGGCCTCTGAGATGAAGGATCTCTGCCCCTCCCCCCTCTCTCAAACTGGGGTTCACACTCGGGCCTCATGTGCATCCACAAAGATAGCTACCACTGAGCCACACCACTGACATTTTTGTGGTCTTAGAAGAGTCAATGAGCCCTAGTACCCTCATTTATAAACTGCAATGTGTTAGCTCTTGTCCCCTGGACTTGTTCAGAAGACCAACAAAGATAAGCCCATCAGACTGGCTTACAGATACCAAGTGTTTGTCTCTAGAATTACGACTGTGGAGGAGCCAGAGTGGATCCTGGGTCCCCTGACTCCCACTGAAGACAGATTCCTTTTTCATCCTGCAGCATTCTGGTAGGAAGAGAGGTCATCATATCCTTCTGTGGCACAGGGTAATCTCCGACATAATGCTTGTAGACTAGACGTTGGCTAATTCACACAAAAAAAGAGACATGTCCAGTCACCACCAGGTAGGGATATTTCTTTCTTGAAAAGTTAAAGTTAAAATAAAGGAACACATATGAGGAGATATTCCAGAGGTATGGCTTTGAACAAGGTTTTGAATAAGATTCTTTTCAGATAGACAGAGAAGCTGAAGCACAAAAATAGCATAAAATCAAAACTGAACCAAGGGGCCAACAATATGGCCTGGCAGGTAAAGGCACTTGTCATGCAAGTCTGTCGATCTGAGTTCAAACCCCAGAAAGGAGAGGTCAGACTTCATAGTTGTTCTCTGGCTTCTACATGGCACACCATGGCATGCCCCCCCCCCACACACACACATACATATATAAAGTATGTGAATGTGCGTGTACACACACACACACACACACACACACACACACACACACTGAGGATCAGGAAAGAGAAGAGACCTGGATACTTATCCATTGACAACAGGTGAATTTTGTGTTTTCCACAGCCTTAGATCATTATCTTCGCCTTAGAGCTAAAGCCCAGGCTTCTCTCAGGTCGTGTGACAACTTCTAGGACATGTAACAACTCTAAGGAAATCACTGTGCCAGAGGAGAATATCACTTAAGCTGAGTTCTAGCAGACTTACCCAATCCACTTGGCTGCTACGGAATGTGAGGTGAAATGGTCGCAGAAGAAATAAGCTATGCTGTTCCCTGCTGGAACTGTGGCATCAGAGGCAGGTGGCTGAGTCCCACGGGACCCAGACCTTCAGGAAGGAATTGGCAGTCATGCATTCTCTAGCAAACACGCGAAGCCTATAGCCCGAGGGCTACATATTAGCTCAAGAAAACCAGGAATGTGGACCAGTACAAAATTGGAAACATACTTAAAACATTATGTGATTGTTCTAGTAACTCTACTATGCGGTTCTCACGGGCAGATTATTCAGATGGCTGTCATGGTGCTATGTCAAAAGGCTGGGCAGACTTGTGAGTCCAGACTCTAGATTCTTCTGTTTCCACGGGTCAGGTTAAGCCCTCCCATGGACCCCTCACTGCACTCACTAGTTCCCTTCTGGTAGCACGTAGCTGCTTAATTGTTGATTTCTCGCAACTTTGTAAGTGCAAGAATTATGACCATCTTGCCCAAGTCCTCAATTCTGTCTTTAGCTCCTAAAAAAGGCCCAGCATAGCAAACATGATCTGCTTAGATAAGAGCAAACTGCAGAGTCACACCTGGAGGTGGTAAAAACAGCACAATAAAAAGTTTCGCTTTGAACAATTTGTTAATGTCTCTAGTTTCTAGATGCCACCTCTAGTCACTGGGATAACAGAACTAAACCGGCTAGAATTTACCAACACTGCTCTTTGTTCCTTAGCCCATTGTTTAAGAAATGGAGGGAGCTGGGGTTTTTTGTTTGTTTGTTTGTTTGTTTGTTTGTTTGTTTTTCCAGCTAACCTCCTTTTCCATCCTGAAGATACTCTTTAAATTGGAACAGTAGTCTGGGGAGGGTGGCACTTCAGGGGTGGAGGCAGGAAGATAAGAATTCAAGACTGTGGGGCTGGAGAGACGGCTCAGGAGTTGAGAGCAATTTGTTGCACTTGCAGAGAACTTGAGTTTGATTCTCAGCACCCACATGGTGGCTCACAACCACCTGTTAACTGCAGTTCCAGGGTATCTAATGCCCTCTTCTGACTTTGGCATGCAGATGGTATACATACACACACACAGACAGAACACTTAGACACATAAAATCAAATTTAAAAATCTAAAAAGCAAATACTTTTAATTGGAACCTGTTGAGGATGGAGCCAGGCTTTCAAGTTTACCATAGAGCTTGGTCTACTCAGCTGGGAGTCTCTGAGAATGTGGTGTGGTGGTGGTAGATGACTTTGCAGACAGAAGGTTCTAATCTCAATGCTTTTGTGTAGGCGGAGTTCTGCTTGTATTAAACTTAGAGATATTCCTCAAGGTCTTCCAAGGACCCAAAGAATGTGGTAATTTGTGGCAAGAGCTTACATTACGGTTTTCTGTGTCTGCAGTGACAGCAACTTCTGGACCTCTGAAGGAAGTGGTTGGTGCCCTTGGTGGATCTGTGACCTTCACTGTGAGTTTCCCAGAAAAACAGATTGACACTGTTATATGGACCTTCAATACATTCACTGTTGCCATCGTAAATAAGGACAATGCCAAAGTGCTCCAAAATCCTAAGAAAGAAAAAATACTCTTCCCAGATGGAAGCTACTCCATGAAACTCAGCCAGCTGAAGAAGAATGACTCGGGTGTCTACCGTGCAGAGATTCACAGTACATCACTTCAGTCTCCCTTCACCCAGGAGTATGTGCTGTATGTCTATGGTGAGCAGGCTCAGTTCTAATAGTGGATGGCAGGCATATGGACGCAGTGGATAGCGGATGGCAGGCATACGGGCGCAGTGGATAGCGGATGGCAGGCATATGGACGCAGTGGATAGCAGATGGCAGGCATATGGGCGCAGTGGATAGCGGATGGCAGGCATACGGACGCAGTGGATAGCGGATGGCAGGCATACGGGCGCAGTGGATAGTGGATGGCAGGCATACGGACGCAGTGGATAGCGGATGGCAGGCATACGGACGCAGTGGATAGCGGATGGCAGGCATACGGACGCAGTGGACATCCCAATGCAGTGAATGTCCAAGTTAAGTTTTGGTAATCACACAACAAGGATCAGGGAGCAGACTGACCCACAAGGTCTCTGCTTACTTTGAGATTCTGTAAGAGGCTGTGCGCTGTAGATGATGGGCAACGTAAGAAGTGGCTATCAGCTGGACAGTGGTGGAGCATGTCTTTAGTACCAGGATTTGGGAGGCAGAGGCAGGCAGATCTCTAAGTTCCAGAACAGCCAGTTCTGCAGAATGAGTTCTAGGACAGCCAGAGCTACACAGAAAAGCCCTGTCTCAAAATCAAAACAAAAATGACCAAAAAAGTGGTTATCACACAGACTGAAGCTAATGTACATGGCCTTAGCCATGTTACTTTAAGTCTTAGTTTCCGTGTATGTAAGTAGGACAACGGTGCCCACCTTAAGAAGATCATTAGATACAAATTAATTACATTCCTTCCCCTACAAACTCTAAGCAACTGAGAAATAGAGCCAAAAATCAGAACTAAGATAACAACCAGCTATGTTATGCATGTAGTTGTAGCTACTCTGGAGGTTGGGACAGGAGAATTGCTTGGGCTAGAAAGGCAACAGAAAGGTAGAGAGGGAGGGAGGAAAGAGAAACCACTCAATGAAGTTAAACTTGCAAAACAATCACTCAGCTCTCTACCAGAAGAGTTACTTGTCTTGTGCACTGCACTACAGTATCAGAGAAACCAGGAGATGGGACATAAGACTTACTTGCATGAGGGGGGCAATGCACCTTGATCCAGGCTTATGTTCCATAGAGACACTGTAGAAGGGAACAAAAATCAGACAATCTAGCTGGGGAAAGGATGAAAAGGAAAAGGGTATCTGAACAGAAACATTTAATGGACCAAGCTCTAGGATAGATAACAAATGCCAGACTCTCACAATCTCACCAACAAACCATTTGCTGATCCTCTAAACATAAAGGACTGGGCACAAGGTAGCAAGCAGTATTACTGCAGTATTATTTTCTCCTGGAGAGGAGAAAGGAAAGTGTGTTCAAGGAAGTCTGAGGACAAGCAATAGTAAGCCTCTGTCTAAAGATCAGATAACATCTAAAATACAAGTAAGCACAGTGCTTGCCCAGCAGCTAGGCTTAGTGAATGTCTCTACGTTGTTGTTGCATGATTATTTCTGCTGTAATCGCTGCTGTTCGTATTCTTGCTCTATAACCCCCCGGGCCAAGCAGACTTAAGAGGTCTCTTTCTCAGATAAGAATTAGACATTCCACTCCGAACTGTTGCTTCCTTACCCTTCTTGGACTTCCTAGGGAAGCTGAGCTCGGGGACTAACTTCCCTCCTCTGTTGTGCTATGTCTTTTACAGAGACTCTGTCAGCACCAAAAGTCACCACGGATGAGCAACCCAGCAAGAATGGCAGCTGCACAACAAAACTGACATGCTCCGTGGAAGAGGAAGGAGACAATGTGACTTACAGCTGGAAAGCCATCGGGCAGGGAGCCCATGAGCTTCATGATGGTGCCATCCTCCCCATCTCTTGGAAATTGGGAGAGAAAGAAAAGACCTTAATTTGCATGGCCAGGAATCCCATCAGCCACAGTTCCTCGAACCCCGTCCTTGCCCGGAATCTTTGTGAAGGTGCCAGTCTTCTCTTCCCGGGAGCCTCTGGTTGGAGAAATATATCTTCTTTAGCTGCCAAGTCCCTATGAATACAGGCTCTGATCAACTAGAGAGAGGCCTCAGGGAGAGCAGCAGGCTGGGAGGAAATTGGAATTTAGGTCCTTTTCCCTAGCTGACTCCACCACATATCCGTGCTCCTCATGCCTCTCCTCGTTTTCTCTTAAAGATACTGCCAACCTGGACAAAAGTTCACCCAGGTTCATCCTATACACTCTACCAGTGGCCATCGTGTTCAGTCTCACGCTGATTATTGCCTTTGCTGTTCGGACAGAGAAAGGAAAAGGTAAAGCATGTGTGGTTTGTTTTTGTTTTTGTTTTTTTACTTCATTTTTTTCTCCCTTTTATTCCTCATGTAATACATCAATGTGTGTGTGTGTGTGTGCAAATTTAGAGTTAAAGATGTAAGAGGCCATGGTCTCTTCCCTTAAGAAGCTTATGATCAACGGCTAGAGAGAGGTCATTCAGTAAAGTGATTGCCATAAGAGTGTGAGGACCTGAGTTTAAACCCCAGAGCTCACATTTGAAAAAGAATCCAGATGTGGAAGCACGCACTTGCAATCCCAGCCCTGGGGAGGTGGAGATAGGTGGACCCTGGGGCTTATACTCGCCAGCTATCCTAGCCTAACTATTTAGTTCCAAGCAAGCAAGAGACCCTGTCTCATAAAATACGGGAGACAACACCTGAGGAACAACACCCAAAGTTGACCTCTACCCTTCCCACACCTGTGCATGCACTCGCGTGCACACACACCTGTACCTCTTCACACATGAATATGAACACACACATATGTGTACATACACAAACAGGAGTGCACAGGCAACTGCATGCCTTACCTCCAAACTGGAGAGAGTATCACTTGCCTTCTCTCTTGAGGACAGGGTCCCTCTCTAGTGCCTACTCCTGTCCTTCCTTCAGGAGGATGTGGCCCTTCTGATGACACAGGTCATACATAGCTGATTCTGCTCCTGCCCAGCAGGCACTGGTCTCCCTGCCCTCCTTGTCCTCATCCCTGTCAGAGCCCCCAGCCAGCCTATCGCTTCTACTCAAGATTCAGCATCAAGATTCCTCTTTCCTCTTCACCTCAGGCTAGACACATTCGTCTTTTTTATTATTAATTCTTTTTGATTAATTTGGTTTTTGCATTCCAATCCCAGTTCCCCCTCCCTCCTTTCCTCCTCTCCCTCCTCTCCCCCCTCCTCCCATCTGCTTCGTGGAGAGGGTAAGGCCTCCCACAGGAAGTTTACTAAGTCTGTCCTATCATCTTGTTGAGGCAGGACCAAGGCTCCTCTGCACCCCCACACCCCTGTGTCTAGGCTGGACATGGTATCTCTCCATATAGAATGGGCTCCACTAAGTCAGTTTGTACATTAGTGTTAGGTCATGGACCCACTGCCAGTGGCCTCATATATTGTCCCAGTCGCACCATTGTCACCTATATTAAGAGAGTCTAGTTCGGTCTTATGCAGGTTCCCCATTTGTCAGACCTGAGACAGTGATCACTCACTAGCTCGGGTCAGCTGATTCTGTGGGTTTTCCCATCATGGTCTTGACTCCTTGGTTCATATTATCGCTCCTCCCTTACTTTGATTGTATTCCAGGAGCTTGGCACAATGGTTACTTGTGCAGATCAGATTTCTGCATCTGATTCTGTTTCTGGAAGAGGGTTCAAGCTTCTCTGGGGTTTTGGATTGTAGGATGGGTATATTTTGCTTTATGTCTGGTATCCACTTACGAGTCAGTGCATACTATATTAGTCTTTCTAGTTTTGGGTTACCTCACTTAGAATGGTTTTTTATAGTTCTGCCCATTTGCCTGTGAATTTTAGGATGTCATTGTTTCTTACCACTGAGTAGTACTCCATTGTGTAAATATACCACATTTTCTTTATCCATTCTTCAATTGAGGGGCATCTAGGCTGTTTCCAAGATCTGGCTATTACAAATAATGTTGCTAGACAGATTCCTCTTGTATAAGCCTTTCTCTGTCTCTCCACACTGTGTCCCAAAGCTCTCATTTGTCTCCTCTCTCCCCTACCGGTGCTATCCATGGTGGAAGCAAAAGTAGGCTATGGAGGGAAAATTGCAGCAATAGTAAGGTATGAATGCAAACTTTGAGACAGTCTTCTTCTTTGTCAGAGGCATTCTGGAAACATTCCTGACCTCCTCTGATTCCCAGTTTGGCCACCTTGATTTGGAGATTGGGAAATGGAGTGACAGAGTGGTTAATTCATCCTGATTTGTCCAGAATTGTCTCCATTTTAACACTGAAAGTTCCCTGTCCTAGAAAGTGTTTCAGTTTCAGAGTGACTAGGATGCTCGGTTGGTCCCCCTGAGTAGACCACCCAGGTTTGGTGGGGCAGGGGAGATGCTGAGTGGTAAGAGAGGCAGACTTTGAGTCTCTCAACCTGTTTTCAGGCTCCAAGAAAGACACAGAGAGAGTGGACAACTTCTGTCCCTTGGAAGAGAATACAGAATATGCCACAATCCCTTATATTAACGTGAGTCCTTTTCCATTTTTTTTTTTCTGTGATCAGAACCTTCTCGCCAAGGCTTTCCTTACTTCACTTGAGACTATCCCCTACAAGATTGGGTAGCATGGAAAAAGGAAGGGGGATTAACATGTGTAACTAACTTTAGTCACTCTGCCTCCCCCACACCTTACTCATGTCCTTGCAGTTCTGCCCCAAACCTGTGACACTCATGTGAGCAGTTACATGAACCACCTCTTCCTTTTTACAGTTTACGACGGCGGTCTTTACTTCCTCCCAGGAGGTTGGAAACTAGCCTGCTTTGTAGCCTATTCAACTTACTAAGTCAAAATTTATCACTTTGGCATCTTCTCCTTCTCTTGGTCAGGTTACACCCAAAGAAACTGCAAGACTGTCCTGCGTGGTCAGGAAATAAACTCCAATCATGAGTCTTTGTTGTTGGCAATGCTTTATTTAGGTTCATTGGGCATCCTTACTATTTCTCCAAGATACCTCAAACTACTGGATAAGCCAGTTTACCACACTGACACTATAATTTCATATTAGCCTTTAGCCACCTTGGGAGACTCATAGTTCATGAGAGATATCTCAATATATTTTGAAATTCATTGAAACATAATACAGAAAATAATGCAATAAAGAAAATTTATAAAATATGGATAAAAGGCAATGGCTTTAAAAAACTGATTAATAGGCATTATTATAGCAGTTACTAGCAAGAGCATTTCTATGCCTACCCCGGAACCTTCTTTTTCTTCTATGTTCTCTTACATATATTTTGCTTTCTCTGGATTGCATGTCTCCCTTGTCTAGCGTATGTGACTCAGATGTTAGGTACTAATTGTGTTTGTTTATTAATAGGAAAGGAGTCTGGAAGATGATGCAGCAAACACACTTTATTCCACTGTGCAGATCCCCAAAGCAGTAAGAACCGTTAAGGCTGACTCTCATCTTAACTGTCGATCTCTTTCCTGGCTCCTGTTCAGGTTCACATTTCATTGGGATTTTCAGTCCCTGGTATTAAAACAGGCCCCGGCCAGCCCCTCATGTCTACCTGCAGGTGGAGAGTCCTCACTCCCTGCCAGACATGTCAAGGCCATTTAGCTTTGTGTCTGTACCTAGACAGGTTTTTCAGGGCTTTGCTTGAGGTTACCCAAAAATATAAGAAATAGATGAAAACTGTGTTTTAGAAGTCCAAATTGGTGACCTGGAACAGACAGAGTGGGAGGAGGGTTCTAGATTGGATTGATTAAAGAAAGTCAGGAGGATTCTGTCTAGAGTAATGAGTGAGGGGAAGGGCTATCTACAGCTTGTGTTATGCACAGGAGGAGGAGCAGGTAACTGGAGGAGGGAGATTTTCTTGCTCTGGCTGTATCACATCTGCTTTGCATCCTCCTTGCCAAACCTCAAATGTGATGAGATACATGGCGTGTCTCTTCACCACTGGTGCTTTGCAGAAACAGTCACCTTCTTGTCTGTTTCCCTTTCTTCTGCAAAACAATTGAAAAGATAAGAATGCTTGCTGGTGAATGTTTCTTTCCCACCTGCCAGTTCCCAGATAACCATCACAGAGACTCAATATTAATTAAAAATGTTCGGCCAATAGCTCAGGCTTGTTAATAGTTAACTCTTACATTTTAAATTAACCCATATTTCTTATCTATGCTTTGTCATGTGGCTTGATACCTTTTTTTAGTATGGCACGCCCATCTTGCTTCTCTCTGTGTCTGCTGGTGACTCCAGACTCTACCCTTCTTCTTTCCAGCATCCTCCTAGTCTGGCTCTCCCACTCAATCTCTTCCTGCCTAGCTATAGGCCAGTCAGTTCTTTATCAACCAATGAGAGTAATACATATTCACAGTGTACAGAAGGATTATTCCACAGTGGATGCTGAAGATGATTTTCTTAGTGATAGAAACACTTACAAATTTATTGTAAGACAGCTCAGTTTGTAAGGCATGGAGAAAGATAAGTTTATTTCCCTCTAGAATGATCTATCTAAGGTAAAAGTAAACAGGAGGACTGTAAATGAAGGAGCTATGGGTTGGGATGATGGGTCTTCTATGAGAGATCCAGAACTCTGTTCACATGCAGTGTTCTTTCCCATGTCTGCCCGCAGGTGAAGAGTCCCAGCTACCTGCCTGCAGAGCCACCTATGTGGAGGCAATTAAGCTTTGAAAATATTATCTAGACAGCAGTATTCTCTCATCTCACAGGAGAACAAAAAGAATTCACTATTCTCAGCCGAAATGGAAACTTCCACCATGGATTGAATATAATTGCCTGCCCACCAAGCCCATGTATTTGCGTACAGATGGCGAAGGCCAGGCTCAAGAAGTTTCAGGGAATAGTGACTATGGGGGATTGGGATAGAGCCCATTCATATTCCATTTAGTGGAGACAGCTTCTAATCAACGCGTTTAGACAGCATACTCCCTGTTTTTATTCATATCTATAGTAAGGAATCAAAACAAAAGGAAGAGGAAGATATGGAAAACATGAAGTTTGATAAGAGCATGAGAGCATTTAAAGCTGTGAAGAAATTGGGTATTCACAAAGCATCTGTAATGGCTAAAGAGATAGAGAGCAACCCCAGCCTCTGCTCTAGGACAATAGAAAAGGAGCACTGAAATCGAGTCCTTACCTATCAAGAACTCCAACTTACAAACCAAAAAGCCCATTTAAAAGTTTTCATTTAAAAGGAAGAATGTCTGGACACAGAGTGTCCACCTTCGTCACATAAGACTGGGAAAGTGCCGGATTCACCGGCACAGGTTCTCAGAGCCTGCTGAAGCCCTGACTCAAGGGGGTGTGGCTCTGTCCTGGACCAGCAGCAGAACTTGGCAATGTGCATATGCTGGTGGCTTGGCAGACAGGCAGAATGTGAAAGCTGGGAGCCGCTGAGGCATGCACCAAGGTTCCAGTGTGGGAAAAGCCAGGCGACGTATATCAAGGTTGATCTTTCTGAGTGGAACTGCCGTGTAATATGAAGGCAAAGCCTAAGCTGCAGTGTAGACTCTAGGATACTGGAGTTGCCAGGAACATGACGCATCTGCTGAGAAAACTCCAGGCAAGGAATATACCCAAGAAAAGAGGCCATGTGTGCTTGAGGCAGCAAGGCCATGAGAACAGGTCTCCCCAAACCCATTGGAGCATATATGATGTCACCATGATCCCGATACGGAGCTTCAGGGTTTACACTTCCCTGCTAGATTTTGACCTAGCTTTGGTCTGATCTTTCTTTGCTGTGCCCCATTCCTCCCTTTTAGAATGTGAATTTTTCCCCTCTGCCATTGTACATTGTAAGTATGTAAGTTTTTATATATATATTTTTAATGGGGGCTCATTTTTAATGGAAGAGTTTGTCTTCCATCTCATAAAAGACATTGGACAATGGACTGTTGTGTCTGGGGACTCCTGAAGTTCAAGGGCGTGAATTTTGCATTGTGTGATGATCTTGAACCTATGTGAGCCAAGGTGGGGATGTTATAGACTGAGTGTAAAATATGCTCCACCGGCTCATGTGTTTGAACCCTTGGTGTTCAGTTTGGACATCGATGGTGTTATTTAGGGATGTTATAGAACCTACAGAAGACAAGGCCTGCCCGGAGATGATGGGTCTCCAGGAGGCAGGCCTTGAAGGTGATATTCACTTCTGACTCTGGACTGAGCTTTCTGCTTCTACCTCAGGCAGAGTCCTGCCCATCATGATGTTAAGAAGCAACCATCGCAAACTCCCTCCAACACAGGCCAAGCCCCTTGAGCCATCATGCCTTCTGATAATGTATTTCAATCTCAGGAACTCAAAACCAAAATAACCCTCTACCACAAGAGTTGCTTCTGTCTGGGCCCAAAACAAGAAGAGCAACTAATACAACTTCCTTCCAGAAGAGCTACTCGTATGTTGCTTTGGGCTTGGGTTCATTTTTCCACTGCTAAGAACTCTCCTCAAACCCAGAGTCACAAATGTGACTGTGAATCTGTCAGTTAAGCCTAAGAAAAGGGGCAGCAAATGCTTTGACATGTAAGTATATTTTAATTAAGGCCCCAGGACAGGATCTCTCAAGTCCACCCCTCTTCCAGAACTTGAGATCAGAGCTATACTAGGAAACTGCTTGCCAGGACAGACAGACATGTCGAGCACAAGCAGATTTCACTGCCCAAAATGATATATTAATTTATTAATGGAATCACCAGCTATGTGCCAAGTACTGTGCTAAACTTGCATGGATAATTCCAACACACTCTGCTCTTGCTTGGTGCTTCAGGAACTACTTTACAGGGGACCACAGAGACAATGACTATTCAATCACTGGTGTTTGATGGCTTGAAAACCTTTATAGGTGTTTAATCTTTTTCAACAAATACTTGTTGAGAACTCATGCTAGGTTAGTCTTCTAGGTAAAACAGACATATTTCCTGCCTCATAGAGTTCATTTTATTTTTTTTTTGGTGTTATTAAAGAGACCTGGGAACACATAGAGCAGGTGTGTGTGTGTGTGTGTGTGTGTGTGTGTGTGTGTGAACGCGCGCATGCGTGAATTTGATGTGTTCCCAGAACCATAACTTATGTATCTTGAATGAGAATGCTAAAAGGGTGCCAGGGTTGAAGGATATTAATCAAGTAGGCAAATATATGTTTTAAAAAGGAGAAGCATGTTTCTAAAAAGAAGATGTATCGGGAATAAGGGAACGCTCCCAAGTATAAGATGGAAGCAAAACCAGAAACAAATCTACAAGAAAAAAAAAAAGAGGAAGCCAAAAAACGAGTTGTGGTTGATGGCTTGAGAAAAAACAAAAGCTAAAAATAGGATGTTTTCCCCTAATATATAACAATTCTGTCATGACCACAGAGGGCTGAGCTAGCCTCTGCCCAGAGCTATGTAGGCATCTGCCCAAGGTACAGATATAAATGTTATTAAATGCTGTAGATCACTGTATTTATTACTCTAATTTAAAAAAATAAGTAGTATTTAAATAAAATCAGTATGTAGTAGGGAAGGATTCCCCCAAAGTTCTCGTACAGGAGAGGGGAAGGGCACATAACCACACTTGGTGGGAGAGAACTATTTACAGTGCAGCAAGAAGAAGCCTGGGCTTCAAGGTTGTCCAGGTAATGACAATTCTGTAATTTGATTCTTTTAAAGACATTGTGAAATTCACATACAAAAATATGCATGAGGTTGCAATTTGCAATAGACAAATTCTGGAAACGCTCTAATAGTGAGCCCATAAATAAAGTTAAATGAGCAAAGACTTTAAGAGAATAGGGTAAAGAGCTGGAGGGATGACTCAGCAGTTAAAAGCACTGGCTGGGCCAGGCGTTGGTAGTGCTCCCCTTTAATCCCAGCACTCAGGAGGCAGAGGTAGGCAGATCTCTGTGAGTTCGAGGCCAGCCTGGTCTACAGACAAGTTCCAGGACTGGCTCCAAAGCTACAGAGAAACCCTGTCTCGACAAAACAAACAAAACAAACAAACAAAAAGCACTGGCTGATTTTGTAAAGGACCTGGGTTTATTCCCCAACACTGACATGGTGGCTCACAAGCATCAGGGGCTCCAGTTCCAGGGCATCTGATACTGTCTTCTGACTTCTATGGGTACCAGGCATGCCCATGGTACATAGACATACGTGCCAGTAAATGTCTAATACATAAAATAATAAAACTAAGTTAAATCTACAAAATATAGGTTATATAGCCAGGTCTGGGGAATATATGACTACCTATAATCCCAGCACATTTGGAAGGCAGAGACAGGAGGCTAGCCACAAGTTTGAGGCCAGACTACATAGTAAGTCTCAAGCCAGCAAAGGCAATATTTGAAGATTTTGTGGATAATAATTATCATTATTATTTATTATTGTTGTTATAAATTTATATTTTTTCTAAAATTAAAAAATTATAGTTTGTAGTGTCACATGCTTATAATCTTAGCACCCAGGAGACTGAAACAGAAGGACTATGTATTTGAGGTCTCTTGGGCTATATAATGAGACCTTGTCTCAAAAACTACAACAAAATGACAGGCCACACAGTTCTTATAAAGCTAGAAGTATCACAGTGGGTAAAGTAATATGCAGAATTGAAGTTCTCTATTGAAAGAAATGCCTGCCTGAAACCCTGGCTTCCAGCCTGTCTTAGTCAGGGCTTCTATTGCTAAGACAAAACACCATGACCAAAAAGCAAACTGGGGAGGAAAGGGTTTATTTGGCTTACTCTTCAGCATTGCTGTTCATCACTGAAGGAAATCAAGACAGGAACTAAAACAGAGCTGGATCCTGGAGGCAGGAGCTGATGCAGAGGCCATGGAAGGGAGCTGCTTACTGGCTTGCTTCACATAGCTTGCTCAACCTGCTTTCTTATAGAACCCAGGACCAGGACTAACAGTCCAGGGATGGCACCACCCACCGTGGGCTGGGCCCTCTCCTATTGATGACTAATTGAGAAGATGCCTTACAGCTGGATCTCATGGAGGCATTTCCTCAACTGAGGCTCCTTCCTCTGATGACTCTAGCTTGTGTCAAGTTGACACACAAAATCATCCAGTACACAGCCCAAGCACCACATAACTGGGTGTCATGATTTATGGCTGTCATAGCTGCCCTCCAGAGGTGTTGGCAAGATGATCAGAAATTCAGAATCCTCTGTTAACTAGTTCGATGTCAGCCTGAGATAAAGGAGATGTTGTTTTAAAACAAAAAAACTAAAAAGGGAGAAGTATGGGAGGAAATGGGGAGAAGAAAGCAGAGGGGGAATAGCCAATGCTTCTCTGACCTGCAATTAATATGAAATATATATATATATATATATAATATATATATATATATATATGTGTGTGTGTGTGTGTGTGTGTGTGTGTGTGTGTGTATTTTTTTAAAAAACTATGTATGAAAAAATGAAACAAATATGTTAAACTATTAATACTGGTTGCTGGGGACAGTGAAAGCTTAAGCGTCTCGTTATTTGTTTTTCCTGTGTGTATTCATTTTCCAAATGCTTTTCAATTAAAAAAAAAGTGTATTGTATAGCATGGTGGAAGAAGTTTTAAATAGATTTTCAGTAAGAACAAAAGAGTTGGTGTCTGCTAAGAAGAACTGAAGGGGAAATCTAAAACCCACCTGTTAAAAGTGTGGTGAAGGAAGATGGAAAATGCCCCCTGTGGGAGAATGGAGGAAGACCCTCCCACAGTGATCACAGGAAAAGATTAACTTATGTCAGACAGTGTGACTTGAATCTGTGGTAAGTTGTGGGCAGGCAAAGAGGGCTGGGCCTTAAACTCCATCGCTCCCCCATCTCCTCTGTTCTGGGAACTAACTCATGGTAAAAAATTAGGACTATCATCCATCCCACCCACTCCACCCCACCCCACCACCATCCTCTCTCTCTTTAATTAAATGGGACCTGGAGTCTGTGCACTCAGTATTTCACAATGGTGGCTGCAAAAAGGTCCCTTCCTCCTCAGCTCAAGCTGCAGGCAAAGGAAACCACCAGCTCGTCAGTGTGAGAAGTCACACCATCTCACAGGCCCACCACATACAGCCCTCCTAGCTATGTGGTGTTGGACTTGTGAAATAAAACGTGAGTGATGGATTCTGAAATGTAGAACCCTAATAAAAGGAAGCAGACAAAAGAAGCAAAACTATCATTTCCGGAAGGCACCTGCTCATGCACCACTGAGTAGCACTAACGCCAGGCACTGTTCACAATTACAGAGCTAACAACAGTGAGCCAGAACAGGGGTCTGTGCCCTTAGGGTGCTTATAACATAACATACATGACATACAGTGGTCACCTACAATGCGGGCGGGGGGGGGCTTTCCTGGGACAAGGGAATGGTCAGAGAATCTCCAATTCAATAAAGATTGATACGAAATGTAAAGATGAATAACCAGAAGACAGGAACATGAAAGGGGCTCCATGTAGTCAGAGAGCACAGTGCAGACAGCCAGTGGTGAGAAGACCTGAGAGAAAAGTCACTATGGCCAGCCCATAAAGATCTGTGTTTATAAAACATATACTAGTTACACTGTGAGACAAGACTGTAAGAGACAAAGCTAGATGCAGGATGACATCAAAGAGGCTACTGTAGGGATCCGTGAGAAGTAGCAGGACGTGGAAATGGGGTCCTGGGATGGACATGGAGGACAAATGGTTTCAAGAGACAGATCTCAGAGACAGGAGACGTCTGCCTCCACAGCTGCCTTAGGGGTGTTCAGTGATAGAAAAGAGGAGACAGGGAGACTCCCCTTTACTAGAGAGACAAAATCTGGGCCTAACAATCATCAAGATTACAGAACTCATTTGTCCCTTTGACCTGGGAACCCAAAAAAGTCGACCCTCGGCCAAAAGGTGAACAAGAAGTATATTAGCCTTAGCCAACTTTAAGGCATCTGAAAATTGGAAATGGGATTTTAGAGACCTGATGTTGCTGGCATTGAAGATCATCTCTAGAAGAAAATACCACTATTAAGTCTCAAGGCATTCCTGAAAACTATCTTTCTTAAACAATGTTCATCACACAATCAAAAATAACCAGGCACAGAAGGGAGGCAAAACCCCACAAGCAAGAACCTCTGGGTGGGGAGAGACAATCCCTACTGCAGCCTATAGTCAGTGTCACTTCCTACTCAGAGTGAGGGACACACTGGGAACTTCTTTAGTCCATGAATCTGTGGGCAAACTGTTGCTATCTGGCTTCATTCAAAGTGTTCTTTTTATTTATTGCCCTCTGTCAAATTGGCAAACAAAAGAAAAGGCCAGATAAACTGTAAAATTATGTTATATAATATTTAATAGAGACTTGACTATATACCAAAGATTACCCTAAATATTTTATATATGGTTATATATGTGCATAGGCATAATAAATATATTAAGTCATGACCACATTGAAACTTCTTTGCAAAGTTCAAGTCTTTGGCAAAGTACCTGTGACCTTTTCCACAAGAATGGGTTCTACTGACTGAGAATCAGTGCTGAGGATAATGGTCCAGAAGGGAAGGGTTTGTAATAAGCATGATAGTAAACTCTTTAGTAAACTACATAGGACCCCTGTCATAAGAATGGGTTCTACTGACAGGGGAACAATGCTCAAGAGTCTGTGGGGTTCCGGTGACACCTGGCTCTACAGAATAGCAAGGATCACCAGGTTACAAACAACATCCATTCCAGCCTTCTGGGTGGAAAAACAGGTGCAAATCTCTTCTGTTGAAAAGCCTGCATGTGGCTGGGTGTTGGTGGCACACGCCTTTAATCCCAGCACTCGGGAGGCAGAGGCAGGAGGATCTCTGTGAGTTCGAGGCCAGCCTGGTCTCCAGAGTGAGTGCCAGGTATGACATTATGGTTTCTCCAGTGCTTATCTGTGAGCACTAGGACTTCATGTGTTTCTACAGCTCATGTACACACATGTAAGACTGTATACAAAGACATGAGGCAGGGCTAGGGAGAAAACTAGAGGAATATGAGAAACCCAACCTTGCTTTCTTATAGCCCACTCTTTTTTTTTTTTTTAATTTAGTTCTCCTCTCAGACATTACATCCTGACCAAGTTTCCTGTCAGGAGAGACCCTGGATACCTGTACCGCTGACCACACCCAAAACGCGGTCCAGGTATCTAGGGTCTCCCCCTACAGTTTCCCCTCCCTACACTCCTCCCATTCCTTCCCTCGCCACCTCCCCTCTCCTTGAGATACTCTCATCCACCATTTCCCTTCAGAAAAGAGCTGGCTTCCCAGGGATATCAACCAAACACCGCACAACAAGTTCCAATAAGATTAGGCAAAACCCCTCATATCAAGGCTGAACAAGGCAACCCAGTAGGAAGAAAAGGATACTAAGATCAGGCAGAAGAGTCAGAGACACCCTGACACACACTCCATTAGGAGTCCCACAAGGACACCAAGTTACACAACCATAACATGAAGAGGAAGGACCTAGCTCAGACCCATACAGGCTCCCTCATCGTTACTTCAGTCTCTGTGATCACCTGATTTGTTGATTCTGTGGGCTGTGTCCTCAAGGGGTCCTCAACCCCTCTGGCTCCTACAATCCTTCCTCTCCCTCTTCTGTGGGGTTCTCCCAGCTCTACTTGATGTTTGACTGTGGGTCTCTGCATCTGTTCCCATCAGCTGCTGGATGAAGCTCTCTGATGACAATTATGCTAAGCTCTATCACCATAGCACAATATCATTAGGTATCTTATTTTAACCTGTCATGTTTGGTTCTATCCTTGGTCCCTGGGCTGTCCAACCTCTGGTTCCTCACCATCCAGGCAGTGTCAGGCACAGGCTCCCTCTCATGATGTGTGCCTCAAGTTGGACCAGTCAGTGACTGGCTACTCGAGTCCACAATTTTTGGACCACTATTACCCCAGCACATCTTGCAGGCAGAACACATTGCAGGTAGAAGGTTTTTTTGGCTGGATTGATGTCCCAGTCCCACCACTGGAAACCTTGTCTGGTTAAAGAAGATAGCTGGTTCAAGCTCTGTAACCCCCATTACTAGGAGTCTTCCTTAGGGTCGCCTTTGTTGATTCCAGGGAGTTTCCATTGCATTAGGTTTCTATCTTGCTCCCCAGTCCAATCATCTCTCCCAGTACTCTCGTCCTCGACACTACCCCACCCCACCTGATCTCTTCTGTCCGCATACCCGCTCACCCTCAGTCCACCTGTAAAATCTATTCTATTTCCCCTTCACAGGAAGATCCATGCATCCTCCCTTGAGCCCTCCTTGTTATTTAGCCTCTTTAGGTCTGTAGATTGTAACATGATGGCCCTTTACTTAACAGCTAATATCCACCTGTAAGTACATAGCATGTTTGTTTTTCTGGCTCTGCTAACAGCCCACTCTTGTAATGGTCAGTATAGTCTTGAGAGCTCTCACTCGTTCTGTCATTCCCGAAAGGCAAGCATGAATGTCTTCCAATCATTTCTACCTTGAATCCAAGCTATGAAGAAACAGCAATCTAAATTGGATATGGATTCAGAGTATGTACAACCTTCTGGGAAATCTTTCCAGAGCTTTCCATTGAAGGTTATTTGCTACAGTTTATGTTCCTCAAAACCCATGTTGAAATCCAAGCTTCTACCATGATGATAACAGGGTAGGTCCTTGAGAGGAAAGTAAGTGATAAGCATGAGTGGAATTTGTGCTCTTATAAAAGGGGTTGGTGATGTCAGTTGGCCCTTTAACCATGTGAAAATAGAGCAACCATGCTCCATCCATGAAAAAGAGATCCCTCCCCAAACAATTCATTTTTCAACATCTTTCTTAGAATTCCAAGTTGCCAAGATACAAACAATAATTTTATGTCCATGAAGTGTTTAGTCTGTGGTATTTTGGGTATCCAGAAGAAACAGACTCAGTATTGCCAAGTCCTCAAAAACCATTCTACTATGTTCTATCAAGTCACCTGCTTCAAGATAGCAAGGAACATGGTAGTACAGTGAAGAGCTTAGGCCCACTGAACAGCAAAGCAAGTTGATTGACGAGTAGCAATATATACAGACAACCATGATGGTGAAAGAGGCATTCTTTATGTCCAAATACACCAGCTAGGTAGAATTACTGTGTCTAGGAAAAGCACATTCATATCTAAATTGTATCCCAGCAAGAACACAATGCTGCCTTCTCCATGATTAAAGCAATAAATACAGTGTCATCAAGTGCCACCACAGAGCTGGTCAGTCAACTCAGAAAATGTCATTTGGTTCATGTCTCATTCAACTGATGAGACAAACTGTTAGAGACCTTTTGTTTTAACTTGGTCTTGCAATATTCAATGCAGGAGGACTGCAGTTTACTATCCTCATATCCTTAAATTTGGCTTGATCCAGCTTCATGCTTCTTCCATGGTTATTCCATGCCTTTGATAACCAGTCCCACCCTAACTTCCAGACTATGAGTGAAAAATATCAAGCAGTTCCTTGAGGACTAAAGTGCAGCTCTTCATGGGTCCCACATTGTCAAGGGCTTACAGGAGCTGAACCTAGTCGTGGCTGTAGAAGCAAAAAAAAAAAAAAAAATGGTGCAGAGGGGGCTCTTAACTCCTAAGGTGAACTGCCACTGTCTTGCTTCCCACAAGGCATTTCTGTTTCTATGGGTAATGCAATGTTAATCCCCTCTCAGACAGAAATGTAGAGTTTGAGACCATTGTATGTTGAGGGTCTTATGCCTTGTGGGTAAGAGGCCACTTCCAAAGAGATTTGCTTGGTTGGTGGCAGCAATTCCATAGGCACCTTCACTCATGTTGGGGAGGCCTCTTCCATTGGCAAAAAACAAAAAAAACAAACAAACAACAAAAAAAAACACTGCTTAGAATTTAGTGACTCTGTGCTCACAATTTTTATCAGGGTTATCTCACACATTCCTATCCCAACCCACAAAATCCCATTCTTCCAAGTGGTGCCTCACTTCAACAACAGACACCCTGCAAGACAGGACTTCAATGAAGGCAATATCAAGATGGAGTTCTATACTTGCTCTTCAGTCCCTTCGTCGCTACAGGAAATAAGGCTCTTTGTCGGGAACCACCTAAAAGCTCTAGTTACCTCTACAGCGCCTGAGGTGGAAATGATCCCTCGATAGAGCACATTCTCTTCATCATTTTACTCATGGATTATAGGAGCAGCCAGTCCTAAATGAAGCAGGGGGCAGGGAGAAAAGAAAACCACCGTAGTGAGTTAGCTTAGAGGTCTGGGAAAACTAAATTCCCATGAATGTTTGCAAGAATGATACATAGAATCAAGTGAATTCTTGCTTCCTATATTAAGAGTAACCAAAGCAAATATATCTAAATAAATGGCTCAATCTTTGCACCATCAGTGCACTGATTCCAGAAGCCTCCGAAGCAAATTCAGAAAACTTATGTTTAGAAATATGTCCCTGCAGGAGCGGGCTATGAAGAGAGAGATTTACTTAAGATGAGATTTATTATAAGAATTGGCTCACATGGCTACAAAGGCCAGTAGAGCCCATGATCTGCTGGTTGCAAGCTGAAGAATCAGGAAAGCCACTGTCATAGTTCATTCTGAGTCTGGAGGTCTTGAAGTTGAGAATTTGATGGTGTAAGCTCTGGTCTGCATCTAAAAGTTCATGAACAAGGAGTTGATGTCTACTGGCAGAAAGAGAAACATTTCCGCTCAAGTAGAGAAACCACATTTTCCCTTTCTTTCTCTTTGGTCCCTGAACAGAATGGATGGTTCCTGATGTCATCACTGAGGGCAGGCTAAACTCTTCAAGAAACATCTTCACAAATATATCCAGGAACAAGATTTTGCCTGCCACCAGGGCATCCCTTAACCTAACCAACTTGACACATAACATTACTTATCAAGGGACCAAGAATTATTTCCCCATGCCTTTGTGTAAAAGGATTATATAAAAGGTTGGCACAGCCTCAGAGGGGCAGCTTACAACAGGAACAATCTTGAAGTTCCTTCATGAAGGAAAAAGATAAAGGAAGAAATGAAGCTGAGGCCAAGAACAGAACAGAGGCTAACAGATGGAGTCTAAATTTCTTAGATGGGACCAAGGAGATGGCTTAGTGGGTGGAGCTGTTTGCCATGCAAGTCTGACCACTAGACTTTGATCCCCAGAACCCACATAAAGGCGGAGGGGAGAACCAACTCAACAAAGTTGTCCTCTGACCTCCACAGGCATGCTTTGGCACACATGCCTTCATTCACACATCGAATAAAAAATTTTTAAATTCAAATTTCTAAGATGGGTGAACAGCAAGGGAAGTAAGTGTGCAAGGGAAATCAGAGAGTGGGAGTTAGGCTAATTGCAAGCCTTCACCTCTTCCTCCTCCCTTTCAATCCATTCCTCCAGCCTCACCCCCGACTTCGTAGCAAACCACCTGCCGCAGCCTTCCTCCCCACCTTGTCTCCATCTCCAGTGGATCACACAGATCTCCTCCTCCAAACATCCTTCCCTCCACTGGTCCATCACTTTATCCCAATGTCCAGCTCCAGTAGATATTCCCTGAGAACCCACAGGCCGCCTCGCCCAGGGAAGAAGGTGGCCTAACTGTGTATCTTCACCTTTCCCTCCTCTCCTCTGAATCCAATCCCTCTGCCTCATCCCCAGCTCTGTAGATGACCACCTGTTCAGTCTGCCCCTCCTCTCTAGTGTGTAAATGTTTTGTGGCAATTACAGGAGCAAAGAATGCCACAAAAATCACACCTTGCAACAGACCTCCTGTGAGAGATTTGGGGGCGGGGTAGGCAAAAGGCTGCCTCTGAGTGGGGATGGAAAAGAAAGAGAGCAGGCTATGGTGGTGAGGGCTTTATAGAGTATGGAGCAAGTACATAAGGAAAATATGAGACCACGGCAGTGGAAACACGTGGCATTGTCTGCTAGCAGGGCCACAGGCTCTGAGTCACTGAAGGCAGGGTGGGGGATGGGGGAACACCTGGTTCTGGAAGGTGAGTGAGTCTCAGTTTGCGAACACAGTGGACGATGGGAATATTTTCCTTCAACTTTCCTCCCCACTCAATCTGTTACCCCAGCTCCCAACTCCAGCAGGCATTCCCCAGAACCACCAGCCAAGCCTGCCAGAGAAGAAAGTATGCCAGCTAAGCAGGTAGGTGAGCCTTAGATCTTCACTTCCCTCTTCTCCTCTATATCCAATGCCCCAGCCTCCTCCCCAGCTGCCCTCTCCTCAGACTCTGCTCTTGTAGACCAGGCTGGTCTCGAACTCACAGAGATCCGCCTGCCTCTGCCTCCCGAGTGCTGGGATTAAAGGCGTGCTCCACCAATGCCCGGCTGACATTTCTGTTCTTAACACCTATGCCCTGAACACAAGAGCACCTATGTTCATAAGAGAAACACTACTACAGCTTAAATCACACACTGACCCTCACACTCTGATGGTGGGAGACTTCAAAGCCCTGGTTTCGCCAATAGATAGGTCATCCAGACAAACTGAACAGAGAAATGACACACTATGACCAAAATGACTGACAGAAACAACTTAAAGGAGAATGATCTATTGGGCTCATGGTTTCAGAAACTTTAGCTCATGGAAGAGAGGGGGTGGTGCTCCGGCTCCAGTGATGACATCACGTGATGGAGGAGAGCTATTTTTATCGTGGCTGATCAGAAGCAGAGGATGGAGTTAGAACCAAGGACCATGCTACAAGCTCTGAAGGCCAGCCCATTGAGCCCAGCTTCCACCAGCTGTGCCCTACCCCTTGAGGGTTCCACAGTCTCCAAGCTAGGGAGACAGTGTTCAAACCAAGCCTTCAGGGGAGGGGTGGGGGTACATTTCATATTAGAATCATAACACCTCAGAGAGTGGGAGAGATGTCACAGTGAGTTTCCATTTTCTTAATTTTACTCTCCAGTGAAGAAAACAAAACTCTGCCAAGTTGGCCATCTACCACTGAACAATATCCCTGCCTTAATATTATTTCAAAATTTCTTTTATTTTCTGCTTCCTTTTATTTTTAGCCGTGTGTATGTATGGGATGGAGGGCACAATGCAATGTTTTGATATGCATATGTAATTAATAGTGCGTGATTAAACCAAATTAATAAGAATAAAGAGAGTAAACAAAAGCAGGCACGGGTAAAGACTGTAGATCGCTTCCTGCCATGTTTCCAACCATGCCAAGTTGAAAGGAAAAGCCAAAGGAGTCCACCCTTGCCGGCCAGAAGAGCTTTGCCATCCGTCCCTGTCAGACCAGTTCTAGGCACACAGCCCAAGAAGGTTGGGATTTCTTATGTGTGTGTGTGTGGGGGGGTGCTCTGCAAGGCAGAGTGAGGATGGGGAGGTGCCTTCTCTCACAGAGCCCCAGGAACCAGCAGAAACCCAGCTGAGTCTGGGTGAAAGGAAGCATGATAGCCTGTGAGGCTGAGGACAGAGCTGGGCACTGTGATGGTAGCTCCAGAGTTTGCATCTCCTGCTACCATGGAAATACTCCCTTAGACAAACTAATGACCCTCTTCATTTCGTCTGCTTCTAGATCCAAGAAGAAGGCAATCCAGGGATGGATGGACCAAGGATGCCAGGAATAAGAGAAACACAGAAAGAAGGCATGATCTGAGCAGAAGAAGGTGACGGGAACAGAGCTGGAGCTCTGGCGGACGGGATTCTTGACAGTCCAGCGGTAGCTGTCACTGTCACCAGATGTCCATGAAGACTTGGAGAGTGGTTCTCCCATGGGACACAATTTCCCCCTGGCCATGATGGTCCCAGTGGTACTGAACATCCTGTCCATCATGATCTGGAACTGGCAGTGATACTGGGCCTCTTCGGCCTCTCTGTGTCAAGAAGAGAAGTTTTAAGCTGTGAGAAAGCTGGGGATTGGCCAAGCAGGGCATAGGAAAAGCTCTGAAGGACCAAATCACTCTCCTCACCATAGACTTGCAGGATGAAGTCTTTGGTTATGTTCATCAAGGAGCTACAAAGAATTATCCAAGCTTTGTAGGGCCTAGAGTCCTGCAGCCCTGAAGGGCTGGTCTGAAGAGAATAGCCATGGTGAGGAATGCTCAACCAGCCCCTGTAGGGCTCTGGGAAACTGCTTTGCCTCCCAGTCCAGGGGTAGATTGTCACACACACACACACACACACACACACACACACACACACACACACTGGTGTCAATCACTGTCTTGCTGTCTTGCAGTGGTGTTCTTGGCCCTGTAGCAGAGAAAAGAAAGAAAACAGAGCATCTGTGTCAGTATCTCCCACTCACTAGGGGCAGCCATAGGCCCTGCCACTCCTGCCTCCCCATGACCACACAGGCCTGTGCTCATCCATCCCAGCCCCACCTTGCTCTTGCAAAGGTGTTAGCACTCTTCCTCAGGGTTCCTCAGAGGACCAGGATTCCTCCTCCAACGTCTCTGTCCACTCCAAAGTTGCTATGAAAGGTGCATACTCAGATTCCCAGGCAGCCAGGTTCCTGTGCAGGAGTGTGACACAGAGACAGGGTGGGAGCTGCTGTTACTGATTGGGTTCTTGACAATGTAGGCAAAGGTCACGGCACTGTCCTCAGGACTCGTGGAAACACTGAGAACAGACCCTCCATGGGACACTACAGTCCTGGGATCCAGGTGTGACCAGCTAAAGGTCATGTTGCCTCATCTGCTTTCTGGTACATGTCAGTACAATAATGCAGTGTCCATTATCACCCATCCTGGAGCTCAGGGTCATAGGGGACTGGGCCAGCTTGTCTGTGTGTGCAAAAGGGACAAGCTGGGGACTAGGAGAAGTCTCTGGGCCTCCACTTTGCAGGAAAGGCAGCACAAGGAATTGTCACCCAAACCTGCGTCACCCTGAGCACACATAAGAAACTGCAGACAGAGGATCTGCCCACATCTCTTCTAGAACTTCGACTATTACAAGATTATGCCACTTAGTATCTCAAGTTATTTCCATGACGTAAGCAAGGCAAGTGTCGCATTTATTCCATGTCATGGGCTCAGGATGCTTGGACAACGTGCCCAAAGTCTCACCTACCTAAATGGTGAATCCCAAATTCAAATGCTGTGCCTCTGATCCTATTCCTGGGTTCTTAACCCCTGTCCAGAGTATATAAAAGGAGTGTGGAACTGTGTTGTAATTATGCCTTTTCCCCAGGAGGGGGCTCTGTAGTATACACTGGGCTTCTGTATAGTGAGTGACCAGAGAATTTGCCTGTGTGTTTCAGGTTTCTCCCAGTGCTTTGTCCTCCCTTAGATCCACATGTCCTCTCTTCTTTCCCAGGGCACATGTACCCCATTCTCTTCTTCAGGTTTCTATTTTCTTGTTATTAGAACCAGAAACATTTTGGGAAGCAGCAAGAGCAGCTATGGAAAAAAATGAACAGACTAGTTTGGACATAGCCGGAGCCTGGAGAAGGTTGATCTGTTGCCAGCCATAGCTCTGTGACCTAGCCACTGACAGCCCCAGGAGCAGCTGGTCAGTTGTGCCAAAGTGTCCTCTGGAAGATGGCAAGACTTCTACTGCCAGGCGACTCTCTGCTGCTTCTTTCCAGGGGGTATTCCAAAAGACAAGCTCTGGAGAAAGCCCTTCTCCTTTGACTTCTGCAGTCCCTCTCTGTCTTCGTTGGTGGAAGATGCAGGCATCCAGAGGGAGGGGCTGTGTGTATAAGACTCACCCTGACTGGTCAGCAAGCTTCATCTCTTGCTACTGATATTATTCTTGAGCTCATCCTGCTGGACACCCATCAGCCTGGCAAGAAGCCTCCTCTTCAGCCCTGAACCCACCCTAGTGAGCAGCACTGCCCAGGTTCCTGCAGCCTCAACCGCAGGGCTTCAAGGATCAGACCATAAACAGCCTGGGCCACTTTCCCAACAAAACTGCTTCCCACAGTCTTGCACACCTGGCAGGGGTTCTCTCATCAGTGTGTCCATCCAAGGAGTATTTCCTGTCACGCAGCTCAAAGAAAATAAGAAGGCTGTCTGCCTTCCCTCTCTATATTTGTTTTCCCTCATCTATATACAACCTTCTCTAGAAGATCTCTGCTATGGCCCCTTGGGAATCTTGTTCACCACCCTTAGGCAAAGCTGGAGCCACAACCAATCTGAGTCATGGCCATGACCAAATCCCAGAATAGGAGAGGATAGGCAGGGAGGCCAATGAGGTACTGTCTCGAGGCCACGCTCCCTTGCCTCTCCCTCCCTGGATGGCTGTCCCAGGTAGTTCCTCTTGGTTTGGGGTTCCTGACCCCCATAGAGCATAGATGCAGAGCATAACCCATCCCTGGCCCCTCATCATTCCCACTCCAGCCCCCACAATAGCCCTCTCACCCCAGCTATAGCCTAGAGCAGAAACCTCAATGTCACATGTTCCACCATTTTCATCGCCATCACATTGGCCCTTTTATTTCAGTATCATCTTTGCTGGTGTTGGGGGGAGGGGCAAGGCTCTTGTAGCCCTGGACCTTTGATCCCCCATTCCTTTCTATGAAGTAATAAATTAATTAAACCCAAAAGTGGCTTGTGACCTCATTACTAGTCAGGTGAGTCGGGTTCTGGCCTTTCCAAGGTAGTGTGTACTTCACACAAGGGAGGGTCTAGGTCCTGCTCAAAATGATGTGACAGACTTTGAAGATCCCCCATGGAAGGCCTTGCCCTCCCTGGGGAGCAGAAAGGGGTTGGGATGTGGGGTGGGAGCAGGGGAGGAAGAGAGGGAGAGGAAACTGGGATTGACATGTAAAAGAAGCTTGTTTCTAATTTTTAAAAATGTACAAATAATAAAAAAAAAAGGTAGTGCGTACTTCACCACACACCTACAGTTTCCTAGGTAATTCCCCTTGCTAAAAGTTTTTAATTTTTTTTGAGGAAACTAATAGGTCCCCCTCATCTGTTTAGTGTGTTTATTCTCAGCAAAATCTAGCGAGTGCTTCTATTTCAACAGTGGGAGCACTCAGAACCCCAGGAATAGATTGTGGCAAAACCCAGTTCTCAGGTCCTGAAATCATTCATTATCTGCTGGCTACATAGGAGTTCTGCTTCAGTTGGTGTGAAGCAGTTCCTGGGCCATCTTGGGTTTTCTACTGCTGTGATGAAACACCATGACCAAAAAGCAAGTTGGGGAGGAAAGAGTTTATTCAATTTACACTTCAGCATTGCTGCTCATCACTGAAGGAGTCAGGACAGGAACTCAAACAGTGCAGGATCCTGGAGGCAGAAGCTGATGCAGAGGCAATGGGAGAGTGCTGCTTACTGCCTTGCTCCCCATGGCTTGCTTAGCCTGCTTTCTTATGGAACCCAGGACCACCAGTCCAAGGATGGCACCACCCACAATATGCTGGGCCCTCTCCTGTTGATCACTAATTGAGAAAATGCTTATAGCTGAGGCTCCTTCCTCTCTGATGACTGTAACTTGTGTCAAGTTGTCACAGAAAACCAGCCAGTGCAACTGACACCTTGTCAACTTGACACACAAACACAAGACTATTATGCCACCACCCTTCCTTTCTTATTCATCCCCAAAAACATAAATAACTTTAAAAGTTCCACAGTCTTTACAAATTCAAGCCCATTAAAATAGCCAATCTCTTTTGAAATCCAAAGTCTTTTAAAATTCAAAGTCTCTCAACTGTGACCTCCAGTAAGATACTTTCTTACTTCAAGAGGGGAAAATCATATATAGTCACAATCAAATCAAAGCAAAACCAGATTCCAACCATGGAACATCTGGAATCCACTCCTGATCTTGTGGGCTCCTCCAAAGATCTTGGGTCACTTCTCCGGCTCCGCCCTCTGAAGCACACATAGCTTGTCTTCTAGGCTCTGGCTGGCTCCACTCCGCTGCTACTGCTGTTCCTGGTAGCCATCCCATTGTGCTGGCATCTCCAAACCACTGGGTTCTCCTGCAACTGGGCTGCACTCTCACCTCTCATAGGTTCTCCTCATGGTGCCAAGCTTCAACTTCTTTGCATGACCCCTCCAGTCCTGAGCCTCCAACTGTCACTGGGGATACTCATTCACCAATGGCCCTGTAAGGCCCTGCATCCTCCAGGTTCAGATTGCTAATCTGCCCAGAGAAGTCAGGGCCCACAACACTCACGTGACCATAATGTCAGGATCTTTGGCTGGTAAAGTGTCTAGCTCCCCAGTTTCTACCACAGTGATAGAGACAAATGTCCTTGGCTATGAACGGGATGTTCAGGAGATTCTGTCTATCTGCTATCCAGTCAGCAGCACGAGGGATAGAGTGACTGACTCCCCCAGGGTCCCAGTTACCACCAGGGATTCTGGGTCCTCTCTGGAAGCCCCTGGCCCTGTGAACACAGAAGTTTCAGGTCATTCTGAATAATCAGAAGGTCTCAGCATGTCTGAGAGCAAGCCAGGGACTTATTAACTCCGTTTCTGAGGTGAAGAACAAGAGAGTCAAAGAGTATATATAGGTGGTTTGCTCAGTACCACACAGCTAGATGGCGATTCAACTAGAGTAAGTGTGCAATTCCCCTCCTTACCAGCAGAGGGAAGTCTTCAACACAGAAACAGCTACCTGGGTAGAGTTCCTGCAAAATACCTAATGATCCCTGCTGCCACTGAGTCATCCATCCTGCTGATGGATGAACTGAAGTCAGAATGCACCTGTAGAGGTTCTTGTCCTGCAGCATCCCCAGAGCTGCGGGCCCAAAACAGCTCTTTAGAGGTCCAGCCATGACTCCTGGGAACAACATGGGCACCCTGGGGTCTGTGAGCTCCAGTATGGTTTTAAATATGTGCTTCATGGTCCCCTGGAGAAGGGGAAAGGGTCAAGATCCCCTGAGAAAATTAAGAGCACGGAAAGAGGGGGCAGGGAGCTAGGAGAATGAGAAGGCCAGAAGAGGAAGGATGCAGAGGTCATGAGGGAGCAGAAAGGTTGAGTCAGGGGAAGACTATAAGAAAGGGTATGTGATAGGTAGGGTTTTAGTTGGGGTGGGTGGTAGGAGAGGAAGGGAGGGAGAAGGGAACTGGGATTGTCATGTAAAAAATCTTGTTTCTAATTCAAATAAAAAATCTGAAAAGAAAAAAAATATGTGCTTCATTCGGCCTCATATAAAGAGCTGTGTATGAACCTTCTTCAAGAACCATGAGTCCCTCCAGGGTAAGAGAAAATGGAGAGTAACAAATATCTTTAATAAGGTAAGGTAATGAAACACCTTATTATAAATATGAGGCTGACTGGGTTCGCCTCATAGTCAGGTGTAGCAGGGTATGCGTCAGGCTTACAGTGCGAAGCCCATTCCTTGACTCCAGTGAAGGGAAAGTGACACAAGGGAGTCAAATACAGGACAGAGATCCCAACACGTGGATTCTTGTCTGCGTGCCTTATGTATGTTATTTTATAGAACCCTCCCAACAAACATGTAAGGCATGATTTCTATTCCCATTCTACAGATAAACACCATGAGATTCAGAGAACCTAAGAGCTCGCTTGCCCATATCCCCAATGAGGGAATAATGGGGGAAAACCAGCAAACAAACAAAAGAACCATAGACCCTTGGCCCCCAGCCTCATATCCTGTTTTCTACACTGCTTCTATAGCAGGGATCACCGAGTGAAGTTTCTCCTCAAGGTGGCTAACCGTGGTTGTCAAAGTGACACACTGAGGAAAGGGAACCTCAATTGAGGAACTGCCTCCATCACATTGGCCTGTGGCCATGTCTGTGGGGCATTTTCTTGATTGCTAATTGATGTAGGAGGATCCAGCCCACTGTGGATGGTACCATCCCCAGGTTGTGAATTTGGACTGTATAAGAGAGGCAGTTGAATGTGAGCCTGGGACCAACCAGTAGGCAGCCTTCCTGCCTGCTTTCTGTTTCAAGCTCCTGCCTTGGATTCCCTAGCTGATGGACTGTAACCTATAAAGTGAAAAAGCCCTTTCTTCCTCAAGTGTTTAATCAATATGGTCCATAAATCACATGTACTCTCTCTTCAGCAAACATTGTGAGTAAACATGTTCTCCCCAGATGCCAGATGTACTTTCTTGCATTTTGCAATATAAATAGGCCACAAAAAAAAATCCCTACTTTCCAAGTTCTGGTTCTATCTTGCTTAACAATCCCTTGCACTTGTCTCCTCTGTTTTGTGTAAGTAGCTAAAAGAAACAAGGCCATACTCTCAACACTTTTTAAATATTTATTTGTTATTTACTTATTTATGTGTAGATGTGTGTGTTTGTATGTGCAGGTGCATGTGGGTGCCCGTGAAGAACAGGGGAAGGTGTCAAATCCCCTGGAGCTGGAGTCACAGCAAATGTGAGCTCCCCAGTGTGAGTACCGGGAACTGAACTGTGGCCTTCTGTGAGAGCGGAAAGTGCTCTTAACCACTGACCCATCACCAGCTCCCTACCTTCAACATTATGCTTAGAAATATTTTTTGTTACTTAAACATTCTACTTTCCACAAAACAATAGAGTGCAATTCATCCAAGTTCTATCCCACTTTTTATAAACATTCATTTCTCTCCAGTTTCTAATGGCATATTCTTAATTTCTGAATCACCACAAAGACATTAGCTGTTCTCGTTTCTATCACTATTATGTTTATGATTACATATATAAAAGGAAACTTATTATCGTGTGTGTGTGTGTGTGTGTGCGCGCGCGCGTGTGTGTGTGTGTGTGTGTGTGTGTGTGTGTGTGTGTGTGTGTGTGTGCGCGCGCGCGTGCGTGCGTGCATGTGTATGTACTTACAATGCCCCTATTTTCTTTCTGAGTCTTTAAAAACTGGCTTTAACATCATATTTCTACCAAAAACTTCTTGAAGGCAACATGGGCTTTTACCAACATGCATCTCAAAATTCTTCCAACCTCTACCTACTAGCCAGATCCAAAAGTGCTTTCTGTATTTTTAGATATTTGTTACAACACCTAACTTTTGATATCAAAATCTCTATTGATTTGCTAATATTGCTACTGATGTGGCTGGAAATGTTGAGCAATGGTTAAGAGCACTAGCTGCTCATCCAGAGGATCCAGGTTCAACTTCCAGCACCTACATGGATGGCCACTAACAATTGTCTGTGACTCAGTTCCAAGAGGATCTAATGCCCTCTTCTGGCCTCCATGTACACTGCATGCATGCAGTGCACAGAAATACATGCAGGCAAAACACACATACATACAGACTTTTTAATGTGTTATTGGTTGAGTAGAATAAACAATAGAAGTGTATTTTCCTACAGCTTTACAGTCTGATCAAGACATCTGAATGTTTGGTTTCTTCTGAAGTCTGTGTTTGGATTGAAGATGGCTGTCTTCTCTCTGTCCCCTGTCTATGTAGTTGGTGTCCTAGTTATCTTCCTCTAATGAGGATAGCAGATAAGATTAGAGCTTACTCTAAGTTATTCACCCCCACTTCCAAACATGAACCTGTCTCCAAATGAGCCACATTCTGAGATGTTGGAGGTTAGGAATAGAATATAAGAAGTTTTGGGAAAAACTACTCATTCCATAATCTTTCTACTAGTCAGGTAGTTTGACATCTTTGTTGATTTGTAGGGTGTTCTGTATATATTAGAAAGTTTTGTGAAGCTAATAAATTTAGAATAGATCACTAACATGTAACAATTTTCATATGTATCACTAATGTTTAATAAGTTCTAGACAGTATGAATAGCATGCTGTCATGTTTATAGCTATATCTAGACTATATCTAGAAAATTCAGTTTAAAAGTCTTACTGTAAGTATTGTGCACTGGTTGATTGTGGCACTGGGGTGAATATGACCAAATTATACACTATGGAATTCTCAGACAATTAATAAAGATACTACTTTAAAAATAAATTCTTAGTAGTAACTGCTTCCAAAAATTAATGGGGAAGAAGAAATAGGTGTTGAGGACCATAATGGTTCCTTTGCTAAAATCACACACCCGTAGAGATGATTACTGGAACTGAGGGGTCTTCTGTCTACTGAAGCCTCCGGGATTCCTCAGGTGTTGACTGTTACCACTTGAATGTGATCTACCATGAAGATGGGATTATTTTCCCCATTCTGGGAACTCAGAAAGAAAGGCCAGATAAAATAGTAAAGCCGTGGCAGGAGTAAAACCAGAAGCCAATGAAAATTAGTTGCAGACACCTATTACTCAAAAGCAGTGGTTCTCAACCTGTGGGCCAGAACCCCACAGGGATCATATATCAGATATTTACATTATAATTCATAATAGTAGCAAAATTACAGTTATGAAGTAGCAACAAAATAAATTTGTGGTTTGGGGAGTCACCACAACATGAGGAACTGTGTTAAAGGTTCCCAGCACTAGGAAGCGTAATCAATGGCTTTCCAATTTGACCTACACTAAGGAGTGCTTTCTTGACAAATTCTTGTCCAATACTCCCATAGCATAAAGCATGTAAAGTAGAATCGTCCCAGCAGATATTGGGGTGGAGAGCTTAGGTACCGGCTTTTGCATCCTCATGCCCATTCCATGGTATCCCCAAATTACCACCTTAAACTACAGAGCTCTGGCACTCTCAGGAGTCCCTTACTCTGCCTACTCAAACCAAAAGATGCTTCATGCTTCTAAAAACTCTCTGTCACATCTCATAGAGGAGATCTGCCGAGGAGATGGGGGTCAGAGGATGGACTGGGGCTGAAGTCATTATACAACGTAGACTTTCTGAGACAGAAAGTAAAGCCCCTCCAAAAAATGGGAATGGAAAAACACTATCAGTAGCTCGTCACGGCTCTGCCATGTTCAAAAGTCAATGTAACCTCATTGCCAGATGCATGGACTCAGGTCTGACTGGACGACTTTGAACCCTGCTTTTTTTTTTTTTTTTTTTTTAACCGATGATAGCATCTTGAATAACTCAAACTCTAATTTTTTATTTCCCTTATCTGGAAAAATGGGGTTGCTTCATCTGCTGTGAGGACCAAATTGGAGTGATGTCCACAGTGGCTACTCAGTGATAGTTATTGTTGTTGACTATTAGAACAGCTCATACTTTATTTTTCCTCACACAAAGCCAGAGAAAGCCCTGGGTAGTGGCACGAACACCAGAGACCAAGCCACTTGCATTCAAACCTTGGCTCTGCCATGTAGGTGGTGCCACACTTAACTTTTATGTAATCCAGTTCCCTCATTTCTGTACTTCGTGGTGTTTTAGGCAAATTAAAGACATTTGGAGCATTGCCTGACACACCATAGATACTTATCGAATGGTGGATTTTTTTTTCTACATTTGAGTCAAATGAGCTATTTGATATGCCCCAAGGAAAGGTTGATACCCACTCATTGTGCCATGTTAGTTACTTGTAACAGGCATGTGTTCTGATTGAACTCTGCCTGGGTCAATGCACTTATTAAGTATTCTGAATGCAGCCCTTCCTCAAGGGCAGGTGCTCCTGTCTCACACTCCCCACACAAAACACATCCCATCACTCACCAAAAGCATGCCTTTGCTTTAACCTTTGCCTACCTCAATTCTGGCACTTTCAAGGGCCTCCTTGTTCTAACCAGAAACCACCTCCTTCCACCTCAGCCTTTCCTTACACCTCCCACACGACACCTATCAAAGGCCACCTTACATCAGTGGTTTATTCAGGCATATGGCTCCTCTCCCCCAGCTAGACAGTGAACCCCCAGAACCAGATACACTTTATCTTTGTGTTTCCCCAGGGGACCTGCCTGTGTCCTTGGCATTGTTTATCCAGTGGTCCAGTTCTCTTCACTAAAGTTTCTGAGAAGACCATCACACATTACATCTAGTGAACATTTACATATCAGATGAATAAATTACTTGGTCATTGAAAAGGAGTGAGGGAGAGCAGAATGGAGCTCCCTAATGGGAGACAGATGAAAACCCCTCCAGCCTCTAGGATAGAGGTCAGAACAAGTTGGGTCAGCTTTTTAACTTTTCTTTAGTCTATATAGCTTTCTTGCCTTCTTACTCCACAGCTGGTTAGGTGGCTGGGTGACTGGCCCCTAATGTTCTCCTCTCCTCTTTTTCATGCTCCTTCCTCTCTCTTCTCTGGAGCCTTTATGTATCCACCTATTTATCCTCTCAGCATGGCAGCCTCGCCTATCCCTTTATCCTGCCTAGCTATTGGATGTTCAGCTCTTTATTAGACCAATCTGGTATTTTAGACAGGCAAAGTAACATAGCTTTACAGAGCTAAAGGAATACATCAAAGAATACAACACACCCTTGCATCATTAAACAAATATTCCACAGCATAAACAAATGTAACACACTTAAAGCAATATTCCACAACAGTGGGTTAAACTGGAAAGCTCTCATTTGATGACTAATGCCAGTCTGCTACTCACCTGCTACAGGGTGAAACCCCAATTCCTCAGAAGAAAGCAAACTCAAACACAATCTACTGTGCATACAGAAACCTAACCAGATGAGAACCATTTTCTTTTTCTCAAACCTGTAAGGTAAGACACTGTTTCCAACCATTTTATCTGGAAGTCTTCGATTCCTGTGGCTGAGGAATTCGACTATGCTCAAGGAAGTGCAGTTCTGATACATTTTATGGTCAACAGAGATGTCTGACTCACAACTGTGTGACCAAAGTCTTTGAATATTTAATAACTGATTTAATATCTGATACTGATTATTCTTAACATCCACCATAGGTCAATAATACTAATAAATATTATATATACACATATATAATATATTTGTGTTGGTTTATTATGGTGTTCAATAGATCTCTTTTTTAAGATTTATTGATTGATTGATTGATTGATTGATTGATTCATATACAGTATCCTGTCTGCCTATATGCCTGGAGGCAGAAGAGTCCACCAGATCTCATTATAGATGGTGTGAGCCACCGTGTGGTTGCTGGGAATTGAACTCAGGACCTCTGGAAGAGCTCTTAACCTCTGAGCCTCCTCTCCAGCTCCTCAATGGATCTCTTAATGGTAGAATTTGCTAATGAATAATAATAACTGCAGTAACTAACTTTTACAGAAGTCCCACAGTTCATAAAGCATTGACAAACTTGTTCACCTATATCCTTGTAACAGTCTCTGGAAATGTCTTGTCATTCACATTTGAAAGGTGACTCAGAGTTACTAATTTAGGCTCTTGTCAGAGTTGATGATAATTGAAAGTTCCAGTACTACAAACCACAGGCACTTCCGTTTTTAAATGTTTCCGTAAACGTATTTATCATGTGCTGAGGGTGTTCCTCCCAATAACCACCACCTTCCCTGTTCTCACCCCTCCCCTCCCAATAGTTCCCTTGGTTCCCATAGACAATTTTACTTTTACTTTCATGACATATATACACACATACTGGATTTTGTGTATCTATTAACATATAAAAATCTAGTAACCAAAAATAAGAGAAAACATATGATGGCTGTCTTTTCTAAGACTTCCTTAATGTGGTGCTTTGAAAAAAAATAGCACCAAAAGGAACAGCACTATTAAGAGGTGTGGCCTTATTGAAGTAGGTGTGGTCTTGTGTCACTGTGGAGGCGGGCTTTGAGGTCTCTTATATACCCAAACCATGCCCAGTGAGACAGATCACTTCCTGTTGCCTGCAACTCAAGATGTAGGAATCTCAACTCTACCTCTAGAACCGTGTCTGCCTGCATGCTACCATGTTGCAGCATGATGATAATGGACTAAACCACTAAAGTGTAAGCCACCCCAATTAAATGTTTTCCTTTATAAGAGTTGCCTTGGTCATGGTGTCTCTTCACAGCAACAGAAACCTTATCTAAGACACTTAACTCACTTATTTTATCTCCAGTTGCATTCATTTTCCCCCAGATAACATGACCTCATTCTGCTATATGGTTAAGAAGACACCCATAGCATATAAATATACCACATTTTCTTTAACCATTCCTCTCTTGTTGGACACACAGGTTGGTTCCATAATTTAGCTACTGGGACTAGTACAGCAACAAACAAAATCTGTATCTTCGATGTGTTGACTTGCTGTCCTTTGGGTAAATACCCAGTGGGTGGGATGACTGGGATACACACAGTGAATCTACCATAGTTCTCTGTTGTTGTTTTTTTAATTTTTAAAAAATTTATGTCTCTGAATGTTTTGTCTGTACACTTCACGCATGCAGTGCCCACATGGACGGAAGAGGGCATGATGTCCTTCGGACTAGAATTACATTCAGTTGTGAGCTGCCATGTAAGTGCTGGGAATTAAACCCAGGTCCTCTGCAAGAGCAGCTGTGCTCTCAATAACGAACACTTACTCCATACCGTATGTGATTTTTAAGACATCTCAGTACTGTCTTCCATTGGGACTAGATCAGTTTATACACCCACCAACAGTGCAGAAGGAAGGGTTCCCTTTGTGCACATCCTTGGCACCATTTGCCTCTTGTTTCCTTAATGGCTGCCACTCCGACTAGGTAAGAGGGAATCTCAATCTATTTTTTTATTTTTATTTCTCTGATGGTGAGTGAAGATGAACATTTTGGTATGCTTTTAGGCACTCAGTGGCGGGGCCGGGGGGGGGGGAGGGGCGGGGGTGGAGATTCTCTACTCATTTTATTCATCAAATGGGTTGTATGGATTTTTTTTGTTTTGGGTTGATGGGGATTTTTTTCAGCTTTTTGTATATTCTAGATTATCAGTCCTCTGTCTCTGTAATATAGAGATTGCAATGAAGCTTTCCCATCCTTCAGGCTCTCTTCACTCATTTAGCTGTTGTCTCTTCTATACCAAATCTTTTTAATATCTTGAGTACCCTTTATTGATTATTAGTTCCTGAGCAACTGGAGTCCCATTCAGTCTCTACCTTGAATTGTCTCTCCATTTTTTTTTCTCTAGAAGTTACAGTTTCAGGACTTACATTAAGGTCTTTGATCCGTTTGGGGTTGATTTTATGCAGAGTGACAGTCTAGTTTCATCCTTCTGCATGTGGACATCCAGTTCACCATCACTGTTTGCTAAAGAGATCCTCTTTTCTCCCGTGTGTGTTTTTGGTATCCTTGTCAAGACTCAAGTGGCTGTAGCTGTGTGATTTTGCATCTGGGTCTCCTATTCTGTTCTTTTGAACTGTGTGGCTGTTTTGTGCCAGTACCATGCTGTTTTTGTCTCTCTGTGGCTGTAACTGGAAATCAGGTACTGTGATATCTGCAGCATTACTCCTTTTGTTTGGGATGACTTTGGTGATATTTGTGCTTCCATGTGAACTTCACGATTTTTTTTTTTCTGTGAAGACTGGTATTGGAGTTTGATGAAGATTGCATCAAGACTGTATAATGTTTTTGGTAAGATGGCCATTTTCACGATATTAATTCTTCCAGTCCATGAAATTGAAGATCTTTCCATCATCTGGTGTCTTCAATTTCCTTAGTCAATGTTAAATTTTCCTTGTAGGTATCTTTCACTTCTTCGGCTACCTTTATTCTAAGGTTTCATTTTGTTTTGTTGGGTCTATTTGTTTTTTCTTTGAGTTTTATTTAGCAGCAACTGTGAATGATATTTTTCTCCTGATTTCTTTCTCAGCATGCTTGTCTGATCTGTAGGAAAGCTGCTGACTTTGTAAAACAAAGTTGTATCTTGCCCCTTTGCTAAAGGTATTTATAAGTTTTAAGAAGTTCTTTTTTCTTAAATACACCCCAACAATTATTCTTGCTCTGAGTCTATCTGACTACTCCATTCTCATTTCCATTGAATAACACTTTTGCCTTTGACTCTACCTCCCCAATTTCACCTACCCTCTGTAAACACTCAAAAAGAATTATTTAAACTCTAATTCCAAACATGCTACTTACTGTAATTAATGATGGAGTCAGCAATGTTTATTAGATGCCTCTTTTAGCCAGGTGGTGATGTCGCATACCTTTAATCCCAGCACTCAGTGGGCAGAGGCAGGCAGATCTCTTGAGTTTGAGGCCAGCCTGATCTACACAGAGAAACCTTGTCTCAAAAAAAAGTTTTTATTCACCCATGATTGGCTTGAGCACTATGCGGATTCAGCACCCTGACCCTGAGAATTTGTCATTGTATCTGTCATTTGATAGAGGATGTTAGAGTCAAATCTGTCAGTGGGAGAAGGGGGGGGGGAAGAACACTACATACTTTATAAACTGTGAAATTCCAAGTGTTTTTCAGATGCTAGGAGTAACAGATGTCACTGCACTGAGAAACAGAGCAGCTGTCAGTGCACTGAGGGATAGAACAGATGTCACTGCACTGAGGGAATAAAGTGTCACTATGCTGGAGAATAGAGTAGCTGTCAAAGCCACTGGGGAATAGAGTAGGTGCCACTGCACTGAGGGATAGAGCAGCTGTCACTGCACTGAGGGAATAGACTAGGTGTCACTCCACTGGGGTACAGAACAGATGTCACTGCTCTAACAGGTAAGACTTCAGGAAAAGAAAGTTGAAGTGGGCTTTAAAAGGTGGACACCACCAGGTATGGTGGCATACCCTTAGGTAGCTGAAACAGGAGAATTCCCAGTTCTAGGCCAACTGAGCTATACAGCAGGACCCTGTCAAGGCAGAGGATCAAGAAGCAGAAGACAGGATGGACTCAGAAAACACCTGTTCAGATATACAAGTTAGCTCATCATGCCTCCTCCTGACCTCAAGCCCACTGTGTAATGCTTATGGATTTCGATGTTGGCCTTGGGAACAAATCTGTGTAATTTACAATTTTTCAGAGCTGCTTTCTTCTCCAGCCTAGTTCTTTGGGTCAAAACTGTTCAAACTTAAAACCATGAATATTGATGGGTCTTTGCTCTGACATTTAAAATGGCTACAAGCCACCATATGTAGGTCTACATAGCATCCCCACCCTAACCTCCAGTGGGTAGAAACCAATCTCAGCTATGTTCCTGACAGAATTTATCAACTGTCTTCAGAATTTGGGTAAGGAACTTCTCAAACCTATTTTAATCATTTTCTAACACGTAACTGTGGACAATATCATGACTCCTATTCCCTCTTCCTCCCCCACCATCATCAGTTCAGGTTTCATCTTCTCTCTAGAGTATTTGCTCTATATTCTCCAGGAGACAAAGAGGTTGTTAGAACCCTTGGACCTATAGGGACTAAGGTTCAGTTGGAACCTAACCTCTTCTATCTAAATTATTGCATAAATATTTGCCCTTTTTCTTCCAGCTCAGGAAAGAGACTAGGATCACTCAGTGGTAGCCTCTGAAATGCAAGGTACTTTATTAACCTCTGAAACTGTAAGCAAGCCCCAATTAAATGATTTTTTTATGAGTTGCCTTGGTCATGGTGTCTCTTCAGAGCAATAGAACACTGACAAAGATATAAGCTGATACCAGAGAGTGGGGTATTGCTGTGACAGGCCTGACTATGCTAATTGTTTGAGCACTATGGAAGACTTTGGGGCTCTGGACTAGAAAAACAGTTGAATGCTTTAATCAGGACTTAATGGGCCATATTAGTAGGTGCATGGAAAACACTGCCTAGGGTGATTTGAACTGTGAGGATCCAGCCCAGGAAGTTTCAGAAGGGAAGAATCTCCCTCCATAGCTAAGGAAAGTCACTGAGGCCAGGTGTGTGTCAGAGGTAACCCTACATGGAGGACATGAAGCTGTGAGTATAAAACCTGGAATGCCTTGGAGACCACAAGATGTTGGAGGTGCCAGAGCCTGGGATACCTGCAAGAAGAGCTGCAGACTAGTGTGGAACCAGCCCAAGTGAGACAAGTGTGTGGCCGTCAACAGAGCTGAAAGGAGTTGGAGATCTGAGGGGCACTTTGACATCAGATATGGAGGCACGGAATTTGGAATCCACCCTGCTGGTTTTCATTCTTGTTTTGCTCCAGTATTTCCTCACGGTGCTTCCTTTCCTCCCTTTTGGGATGCTTGTGTGTGTTCTGTGCCGTTGTATTTTGAAACTATGTGATTTGCTTTTTGACTTTTGACTTTACAGAGGGTTACCGTTAAGAGATTGTCCTAAGTCTCAGAAGAGACTTGGAACCTTGGACTTTTAAACAGTGTTGAGAATGTGATAGACTATGGGGACATTTGAAGTTGGGCTAAATGCATTTTGCATTATAATGTGGCCGTAAGTCTGTGGGGGCCAGAGAGTGGAATGTGGGGTGGTTTGACTAAGAATGGTCCCCATAGGTTCATTTACTTGAATACTTACTTATCAGGGAGTGGTACTACTTGAGAAGGATTAGGAGGTGTGGCCTTGTTGGAGGAAGTGTGTCACTGAGGGGTGGGCTTTAAGGTTTCAAAAGTCAAGCCAGGCTCAGTGGCTTTCTCTTCCTGCTGCCTGCGGATCAAGACATAGAACTCTCAGCTTCTTCTTCAGCACCATGTCTGTTTATATGCCACCATCCTCCCCATCACGATGATAATGGATTAAACCTTTCAAACTGTAAGCCAGCCCCAGTTTAATACTTTCTCTGACAATAGTTGCCATGGTCATGATGTCTCTTCACAGCAATAGAACACTAACTATGACATCCAAGTTGTCGGCTCCTTGCAGGTGTCTTTGTGTAGCATCATGGCAAAAGCTCAGCAATCAGATACACAATTATGATAGTGTCGTATGCAGAACATTCCAGAACAGGGCATCCCCAAAAGACTACTCACATAGGGTTTCTTCTGGTCAAATGTTGACGAAGGAGACCAGAACTGACCATCCTTCACACCATCTTCTAAGCAGCACCCACCCCCACCCCCACCCCCCGACAATGAACCCAGAAGGTATTTTTACACATGGGTGCACAGGTCTATGTGAAACAATGCTCAGTGTAGTATTAGTTAAAGTAGAAAGTGGGAAATTACCATTTAGTGAGACTCTGGTTAAATACATGGTATATTCCCAAGCAGTGGCAAACTTGTAAAGAAAGCAAAGACTAATATGCTATGTGGAATACATTGTTGACTGTGAAGAACAAAGTCCAGAACAATATATAGTGTGTTACATGCCTATGTAGGCATGGCAAAGTCATAAATGGAAATACAAAATCAATGACTTCCCCCTAGAGGAGGGACTAAGAATCTTAAATTGAGGAGACTTTTTAGTGAATATTTTTGTATTGTTTGATTTTTAAAAAATACTTATGAATTAATGTTTTGCTAATCCCTTTGTAAATATTTATCCTGTTTTAATTGTGTGTGTGTGTGTGTGTGTGTGTGTGTGTGTGTGTGTGTGTGTGTGTGTGTGTCTGTGTGTCTGTGTGTGTCTGTGTGTGTGTTTGTGTGCTAGGATATCTGCAAGTACCTGCAGAGGCTTACCAATTTGTCCTGACTGGCTGGCCAATGAGATTCAAGGATACATCTCTCTTACTATCTCCCATCTCCTATCTCCCATACCCCATATGCCCTCTCCCCATCACATCAGTGGGATTATACATGTGCACTGACATGCCCAGCTTTTTAAGTGGCTGGTGGGGATCCAAACCCAGGTTTCCATGCATTTGTGGTAGGTACTTTTCCAACTGAGCTATCTCCCCAGCAGATGGATTCAAACAAGAGCTACAGTGTATCACCATCTCTGTCCCAAACCCTGCTCCTAGGCACCAGACTATGACTCATACTCGAGGTCTGCCCCAGCCCGCGGGGCTCTAGTAATTTGTGGGTCCGAGGTGGATCAAGCCTGAAAATAATGGGCGGAAAAGAAAAGCGAGACCAAGCGATTTTTGTCTTGTCAAGGTCTGAGTTTATTGAAACCAAGGGGCTTTTTAAAGAAAAAGGGGGAAGCAGAGAAAAAGGAGGTGGGGGAGGAATGAATGTTAATTGCTCTCAGGCAAGTATCCAGAATCTCCTGTGTTTATCTCAAGCACTAACTAAGAAAGTGGGGGAAGGAATAGGTGTTAGTTGCTTCTCAGGCCAGGTTCCGGAACCTGAGGGGTGGGATGCTAGACTAGCTGGCGGCTAGCTAGGCATGGGGGGTCGCCAAGGCTGGCTTCTGACAGAGGTCTAAACTACTGACTGTTCATTAATTAGTTGTATGTGTTATTGTCTTTGTGAGGCATTACTACAAGAGCTCAGCAATCAGACATACAATATGGTGGTGATACACACAGCACACTCTGCAACCCAGCCTTCCAAAAAGCTTTAGAGTTTCTTCTGCTCCCAAGAGCTACACAGCCCATGACACTTGAAAAGTCAGAAGAAACCAGTGATAGTGTTGGTAAGATGGCTTGGTGGGTTTAAGTCCTTGCTGCACAGCCTGGAGACCTGAGTTTCATGCCCAGAACTCATGAAAATGTCAAAAGAGAGAACCAATTCTGCAAAGTTGTCCTCTGACCTCCACATGCATGCCATGCAACCCCAATACACACTACTATTATTTCTTACTATTATTGTAGAAGAAAGAAATCAGTGGTAGTATATTCAGTGTTCACCTAGACTGTTCTTACTCCATCATTTTTAAGATTTATTTTATATTATTGTATGAGCATTTTGCCCGCATGTATGTGTGTACACCACATGCATATAGTACCTGTGGAGGTCCAAAGAGAGCACTGGATTATCCAGAGAAGGAATTACAGGTTGTTGTGAGCCATCTGATAAGGGTGCTGGGAACTGAACCTGAGCCTTCTGGAAGAGCAAATGCTCTTGAACACTGAGCCTTCTCTCAATCATTTCTTACTGTCTCTGTTCACCAAGCTCCTTGACTCAACTCCCAATATCTGCCTCAAGGCCACAGACTCTTTTTGTTTATTTGTTTGTTTTGGGGGTGTTGTTCATTTTTTATTAATTTTTTACATTCCAATCCCAGTTCCCCCTCCTTCCTTTCCTCCCAAACCCTCCACCCGCCCTCCTCCCATCTGTTCCATGGAGAGGGTAAGGCATCCACTAGGAAGTCTACTAAGTCTGAAGACCACAGGCTCCTTTTAAATATATTCCTCCCTTGGCACTTTCTTTACAACATGCTCTGTCTGTGCTTCTATCTAAGGGGAAGCCAGCCTGCTAGGCAAGTTCAGGAAAGAGGGATCAGGCAAAGCCCAAGCAAACCCAAGCCCAGGACTTGGCTGTCCTTTATGAGGCTAAATAGACCCAGGTTTCTGACTCTCTGCTATCTATATGTGAACAAGACTGACAGCTAGCCAGAAAGTCAGCCTCACCTCCAGCAGAATGTAAACAATGAATGAATGAATGTTAATCAATGACCCACACATGCTGAGTATAGAGAAGTTCATCAGTTTAATGGAGGCAAAGGGTCGACGCTGCCTCTGTGCAAGAGCAAAGTTTCATGCCAAACTCCCATGATAAGTGCAGGATGAGACTCTTGAAGAACAAGACTCCAAGCCCAGTGTGGTGGTGTGTGCCTTTAATTCCAGCAGAGGCAGGGAAAAAAAAGAACTAAATTCTGAGTTGAGCCCCTTGTTGGAGCTTCTGAGTAAGTCCTCTCTTAGCTCATACTTGCTGCTTTCCTGAGCTCATCTAGCCCCTCAGGCCTGCCCCCGCCACCCTGCATTGCTAAAGGAGCTAGCCTGAAGACGGATAGCATGGCGTGTGGTACCCAATTGCTTCATCTTCAGCAATCAATTATTTCAGCCCTCCCTCCAAGGTGTATCATGGGGAGAACTTCTCAGCACTCAACTTGGGTACCACGGTATCCAAGAGTATCACAGAGAACACCCCTCAGAACTCTGAGTTTCTAGTGATGGGAATTTGTAAACCAGCCATCACACTGTGGGCAATACTGATCTTAAGCACCTGTTAGCGGGATGGTGCATGCTCTGGGATTCTTCTGTCCAGAGACCTGCGTGAATTGCACCATCTACTCTCAGTTCTTCCCACTATTCCTTGTGAACAACCGGCCAGAGATAAAGATGTGGATGACCAGGGGTTCCCCAAGTTTGAGTGAAGAGCTGCCAGCTAGCTCATAGCCAGATAGCACAGCCTCAAAGAGGAACTGTGTTTCCTCTTCCTTGGAGTCGCCATCTCTCATTGTGAGCAGGGGACGGGTCTAGAATGCAAGCATCCCATATCAATGTGTCAGAGTAGGGGATAACAACTTAGAGAACCATAAGAAAGGAATCTTCCTCTACCCCACATTTCTACAGCACCGTATGGATTACAGCATCTCAGAGTGTAGCCAGAACAACCTCTCTACCTGTTCTTGTCTGGTCTGTAAACTTGGGAGATTTTTAACAACCTTGATCTTATGGTGGCTGTTAAAAATTGTTTGGTGGCCATATATAGTGGTACATGCCTCTGTGATCCCAGAATTTGGGAAGTATAGGAAGGGAAGTCAAAAGTTTAAGGTCATCCTTGGCTACTATGTCAGATCTTGTCTAATTTTAAAAAATAAAAATAAAAAGACAAAATAAGATATAAACCATGAATAAACTTCTACATCCTCTCAGCCTAGGAGCTGTTCCAGACTCAGATGACATCATCATCATCTGCTGTGTTCCCTTCAAAAGTCAAGGCTGATGTGTAACCCAGGATGAGAACACTTGCAGCGACTAGGAATAAACATCAAAGTTCTCTAGCTCTCTGCGGCTCAGTCTGGCAGGGTTTCTGGCTTTAAGGTATTGCTGTCCAACCTGCAAAGAAAGGGGAGACACTTCAAACCTTCACTCTGGACTATCCTTAAAATAATCTTCTAGGGTGTGGTCTACCATCCCCACATTTCAGACTAATAAAACAATATCAGAGTGGTATATATAACCCATTCCTTGAGGCCAGTGATTAGTGTGGGTGAAAGTGGGACTTGGATCCATTCTTCCCCTCAGTCCCGGTGCTTTTTTTAACTACTCCATGCTTCTTCGTGGCCCCCAGCTTGCCTTGGCCCATACAGTCTACTCTGCAACTCTGGACTGTCAAGTTGGCTTAATGGTTAGACTGCCACTTGCCATCCCCATAGGCAACCACACAGCCTCTTCCTTTTGACTAACAACAATTTCTATTAGACCTGGGTGTTTTGTTTCTGAGGCTAGTACTTAGGGTGTTCTCTGTGCCTTCATTTCTCTGGATATAAAGCATGAAGGCAGGACTATAACTCAGTGGTAGAGTACTTGTTTATCATACCCAAGGCCTTGGGTTCTATCCTTAGCACTGAAAAGAACAAATGAAGGTTATGGTTACACTATGCCTACCTTACAACATTCTGTGAAGATTAAATGAGGTAGTTTATGCACAGGCACTGGCAATTTGCCTTATAGCTTAGGAAAAACCCTAATAAATGTTATGTCTCTCTTCCCTTCTTCCTGTAGACCTAATGGGCATCAGTTAGCTACCAGACTCAGTGTCACTTTTGAACAATGTCTTCCACAGAAGTCTGAGAACACCCACATTCTGGAATTGTTCCCAATGACTTACTAATTTTAGGAAATAATTTGGAATCATTTATTTTCCATTCTCTGATCCTCTTTGTATACCCCACATACATCCATCAACATTAACACATAGCCAGGGAACTAGCTTGGAGACAGCCCTAGTTTAGAACCCAAGCCTCCCAGCCTTTGAACATATGATATGACCTTGAGTTAGACCTTTGGTCTTCTGGGACCTCAGTGTCTTTCAGCAGGACCCCTAAAATCCCAGCATCCCTGGGACTGTATGGATGACCTTGTTATAAGTGTATCTTCTTGACTGAGTCCTGGGAGTCCACAGACCTTAAACCCACTGGAAAGAGATTTCCAGAATCTTACCTCTTCATACACAGTGAAATTTGAGGATGGGTTCCGGTTCCTCTTCTTGGATCCAGACTGAAAAAATGAGGGTTAAGAAGGTGTAAGTTTAACATAAGAGATGTCTTGCTCCTGACTCACATGCAAGATCCCAAAGAGAAAGCCCTTCAGCCATGATTCAATGTGTGGTTCTTAATGGTACCCAGAGAAGTACAATACATCCTGGCCTATGATGTGTTCTCATAAGCTAAAGTCAGAATTTAGTATCTGTACCCACACAGCCCCCCAATCCACAACCACACAATCCTAGTGTCCACAAATAGGACAATCCTAATATAAATACCACCTGAACCCATGCATCATGTCAGTACACCCTCCTCTAACATAAACAGCTCTGGGACATACATGTGTGCTAACCTTAGCACATACCAAAAACACAGTGGTTTTGTGAATCATTAGTTATATTTTCAGTTGTATGTAGAACTTTTTATTATTGTGTGTATGATGTATGTATGGCTTGTGTGCAGCAGTGTGCATGGACAGGCCAGAGGACAACCTTTTAGGAATCAGATCTCTCTTTCCACCATGGGTTCTGGAGCTCAAACTCAGGTCATTAGGCTTGTACAGCAGGTGCTCTTACATACTTGGCCAATCTCTTCAGTCCCAAGATTTTTATAATATAACACCAAACAGTGTCACAGTACCTGAGAGCATTTACATGTGCTTATATTACAGCATGTGGTTAAAAAATAAACATGTCTCACAGTGGAATCCAAGTGGATGACTGATTGGTTTGGAAGAAAATGAATGAAATTAGCAAACTTGTCCTAAACCCCTTTAAACCACAGCCCCTAACCTGCACAGACCTCCAGTTTGGTGGAATTCTAACTCTCCATTCTGCTGAGTTATAGCTTGTAGCTCTACTCTGTGATTCCAGCCATGAGAGCGCCATTCTTCCTATTCCCTTCCATAACTGTTAAATGGCTAAGCATGAGCCCCAGGACACACAACTCTGTGTTTCCAGACATGTTGAGAGCTGAGATTGGAGTTGGCCTTGAGTGGGTAATGATGGCTGTTTCAGTCCAGCAGGGCTGCCTAGAACCTTTAGTCTTTGAATGTTAATATTCCTAGTTGATGCCTTCAGCTATAGGCAGCAAGCCTCTACCTTGGAAACCCCTCCAGTAGCTCTCACCATAACCTCAGTTATCCTAGGAGCGATCCTGAGATCCTTCCGTCCTGACTTCTGTCCCTGCCCTTTATCCACCACAAAAAGTCTAAGAAGATCCTACAATCCACTGTTCTCTGCATCTCAGAACTGCTTTTTTTTTTCACAGGCAGAACTGGAAAGGCATTTCTCCTTATTAGGCTCTTAGCATTTAGATATAATCATTTAACAGAAGCTACTCAGTTGCACAGAATGGAAGACAGCTCACTGGGGTATACACACATGCTCTGCAAACACACACCTGCAAACACAGTATAGTACACACGTGCAAGACATACATCTGTTCAACAAAACTCTCCAGAGGAATAGATTCTTACCTTCCTGGAAGGCTGGATTACTGAATAAAGTGTGCACGTTTCTTGTGGTGTGGAATCAGAAGGCTAATAAGGGAAAATAAAAAGTATTCCATAAACAAAGATCCAGCATAACCCTTTGCCTCAACTCTGACTAAATGTAAGCTCTGTGTCAATGAGAAGAAGCCTGGAGTTAGCTGGAGGGTAGGGCCTGACACTAATTAGTTCCATTGTTTCTGTTAGTAACAATTATCACTATTTGTTGTGCACTTATTTTATCTATATTCTTTCTTTCCTAACCCTATGTTATTCCTAAAAAGATAGGAATATTTTTCTGCCACACACAAGGTTACAGATTCACAAGGAGGAGGGGAAGAGAAAGAATAAGGAAGAGGAGGAGGAAGGAAGGAAGGAAGAGAAGGAAGAAGAAGAGAAGAAGGAGAAGACGATCCCAGTACACAATAGATGTGCAGAATTCAAGTCCAAAATTTTCCAAGATTTCCTTAACAGGGAGTTCAATGGCTCCCATTGGTAAAACCTCCTTCTCTAGACCGGAAATGCATGTTCATCAGGGCAGACAACTATCTCCTCAGTAAGATAAGCCAGAGGAGCAATCTCATTCTCACTCAGTATCCTGAGTTCTTCCTTGGGTTTATTAAAATTGTTCTCTGTCAAGCCCAGTGCGGCTAAAACCAGTGAGCCGACAGATACCAGTCACTCTTGGGATAGATTTCTTTGTGATACAACTTTGTCAATCACCAGCGGGTACTGCTGTTCCTGGACATGGTCCTCAGAAAGTAAATGGGAGAGAAGAGGAGAGGAGAAGAGAAGATAGGAAGAGAAGGTTTTAATTGGAAACTTTTCACAGCTGTCCATCACCAAGCATTTTCCCTTGGAAGAGAACACCTGACCCTGGTTATCAATGAAGTCCTATCATCTGTCAATATTAGAGAATAACTTAGTAATTCATGCATGAACTTTCAAGTTGTCTGAAGTTAGAGGCATTCCAGGAAGAGGTAGGATGGAAATTGAGAAACTGGCTCAACTGTATCACTACTCAGCTGTGTGACCTTGAACACATTAGTTAACCTGAGTCTTGGTTTCCTCATCTGTAAACTTTCTAAGGCTGTCAAGTAAAATTTATTAAGAAAATGGTCATTATTGTTAAGTCTAAATAAGATTTAGTAAGACTAATACACATCTATTCTTTCCTTAATAAAGATAATGATTAATGGTACCATTAGAATAATTATTACAAGGACTCCGGTTCTTAGAATCAGAGGAAAAATATAAGATGAATCCTGTAACGGAGTTTGTTCTCCTGAAGACAACCTAGTCTACACTTCTGCTAGCTGTGAATGAAAATCACTGCCAAATATACCCAAAAGAAGCACATTCATACAACAAGGACATCTGTTCAACTATGTTCATAGCAGCACTATTTGTAATAGCCAGAAACTGGAAGCAGCCCAGATGCCCCTCAACCGAAGAATGGATAGAGAAAATGTGGTACATTTACACAATGGAGTACTACTCAGCAGGAAAAAAAAACAATGGAATCTCAAAATTTTCAGGAAAATGGATGGAACTAGAAGAAACCATTCTGAGTGAGGTAACCCAATCACAAAAAGACAAACATGATATGTACTCACTCATATGTGGATTTTAGACATAGAGTAAGGATTACCAGCCTACAATCCACACTGCCAGAGAAACTAGTAAACAAGAAGGACCCTAAAAGAGACAAATATTGTCCCCTGGAGAAGGGGGAAAGGTCACCATCCCCTGAGCAAATTGAGAACATGGGAAGAGAGGGGAGGGAGCTATGAGAGTGAGAAGGGAAGAAGAGGAAGGATGCAGAGGTCATGAGGGAGCAGAAAGTTTGAGTCAGGTGTAGATTAGAAGAAAGGATATAAGATAGGTAGGGTTTAGTTGGGGGGGCTAGTAAGGGAGGAAGGGAGGGAGAAGAGAACTGGGATTGTCATGTAAAACAATCTTGTCTCTAATTCAAATAAAAAAATGAAAAAAATCACTGCCAAGACACTCTGAACATGTTCATCATTTCAAACACTGTGTTAGAGCACCTGTGGCTGTCTTCCGGTCCCTAAGGAACACCAATGTCCCATTCTCCCTTCAACGGTGTGCTTTAAGTGAGGCTTGGGAATTCCCATATACTGGAATGGGATGGATTAGAGAGGCCAGAGGGGTACCTTGTACTGGACCATTGAGTAGATGGTGCCTCCATCTCCAGAGGGTTTCTGCTCCGGCATCTGCTCCTGTACAGAAGAGTGATGGGACATGTACTGGTCTCTGTCTGGGTTTAAATTAAGCAGTGAGAAACATCACAAAGAAGTGGTTTCTAGGAGGAGTGAGGTACAAACTGGGAAAGTCTTATCATCAAACATCAGAATAGGAGAGATGGGAAGAAGAATGACTTGGAGCAGACCAGCAGCAAGGAGCCACCCAGGAGTCAACAACCTGACAGGTTTCCTGTCTCTTTCTTTCCCTTTAATAACGTAAAACTCCCTTCTTGACTTTGCTGGCTTTTTTGCCAACACAACCAATGACAGTGGGTAGAGTGCTAGGGTCTTCAAGACATTGAAATTCAGAGGGCCCGCCCAAACATTTTAACAATGTGACTGTCTTAAGGCTCCTCTCTAGATCCAGGCTTCATGGTCAGCTTACCCAGGGCCTCAATCCAACCCCAGAGAAGTAACAATGCAGAGTGAAAGCCCGGTCTCAGAGAGCACATAGCCCATCCTTCCTTCTTTCCCTCCCCTCATGGCTGCTCCACAGGCAATTACAGATGGAGGTATCCCATCCTACATGTCTCCAAGAACACAGTGCCAAGTGGGGCTTTCATGGGGTCAGCAAGGCTACGAGAGTTCAGTAGCTGAGCTCTCCAGAAGTAAGAGGTTGAGAAACAGAAAAACATCAGCCATTCTCAGCAGTAGAAAGTCAACAGGAGTTTGTTGCTTTTCTCTTCTGTCCACACCCATGTGACTGGTCTCCAGAAAGGTTGAATCTGTGACCTAAGGGGAAGCCACATGAAATTTGGGATGGAGGCTTTCAAACCAAAACCCGGAGACAGTGAAAAGACACCAGGCCGGGGTGAGGTCAGGCAAGGAGGAACCTCATGTCAAAAGATGGTCAACAGCAACAGCCTGAGTCCCCAAGAGGCATTTCTTCCTACCGCCCCCTTATTTTACTAGTCTAACATCATCTTCATCTGGAGTAATGAGGAGGGTAATTTTTTATAAACATTTGGGCATCTTGTGGCTACAGGTAGATACACGTGTCCTAAGACATAATAGCAGTGGGGAAATCAATCTTCTTTAGTTTCCAGTCCAGCATCCCACTGCTAGCACGAGGAAGAAGGCAAACAGAGCTTCTCTCAGACCAGAAAGAAGCTGTTCTGTGACAGAAGAGAAGAGCCCACGTGTCTCCCTCCGCCTAGCAGTAGACATGGAGTGAGAGGAAAGTCCTTCCCCTCCACTTCCACTGCCACCAACCCCACCTGACTCATCTGCACCTTCCCCCTAAGCCGTCACCACATCCTGAAATACAGTACTGAGAGCACATGCAGGCCCTCTGAAGTTTCCTTCTCCTCTACGTTCCTACCCAACTAGATCTTCTGATCTAGGTCCTGAAGAGAGCTGGGAAGAGACAGGTCTTCACAGTCGAGCCTTCAGGTTTGCCTACTCTGTACCAAACCAATTGCCTTCTCTGCTACTTTAGCCATGCTTGGGCTTCTACGCAACAGGCTTTGAACACAGACTACTGAGGAACCTCCAAAACTCTTACACTCTGGCTGCTCATGCTCCCCAGCCCGGGCAGGGATTAAGAGGCCCACAAGAGAGAACTCCTATCTTCTAATCTCCATGAGAGGACCAGGCAATAAACAGAAGGAGGTTGCTCTTATCCTGGCATTGAGCCCAGCTGGTAATACTGAGCTGAAATGAGGATGACATCAGAGGGCAGTCTGGGAAGGCAGTAGTCGACACATTCTGCCCTCTGCCATTGATGTCTGCTGAGTTCAATCCCTTCTGAGCAGATACAGTTCAGCAAAATGATGCCCCTTCTGCCTCGTTTTCATTTTCTCTGCTGCATTTCTTTCCCCCTTTTTCTCTTTGGGCAGAGCCAGGAAACAGGTAGAGAGAAAAGAAAGATAGAAGAGGGCTGAAGATCACCTCGAAATGACACCTGTTCGGTTCCCTTTGTCCCCTTCCATTTTCCTGGACAGATGAAGGAGATCCTGAGGCCCCAGAATGTCCTACTTGATTCCTCCTGCCTTGTGGGGCCTTGACATATTCATATATTGTTGAAAATTCCTTAGGGCTGGACTCTGTGTGAAGAAAATATAAAGTCTAGAATTTCAGAAACACCAGGAAAGTTTGCTGTCCAGGCTTCTACTTTACAAGTCACACCTCTACTGAGGATAGTAAAGATCTTAAGAGTGGCTGCAGAAAACAGGCAGGTTACCTTGCCAGGATACCTAAAGAGCACAGTAGAGCCTTTACCCCTCCCTTGACAACCATCTTCCACCAAACTGGGAAGTCACCAACCAAAGCCAGCACCTTAGATAAACCAGTACATTGGGGCATTGGGGACCATGCTATAAATATGGTCCACAGCTAGTGTGAATAGGAGGCTACAGTTGTTAGCTGCCCTCCCCGACCCATATTCACAAATATCCCAACACCTCTGCCAGGAAAGGAGAAGCTGTGTAGAGTGTTTCCCATGGACACAGGCTCAACCCACTGGACCTGATGTCTCACGCAACAGCACTCCATCAGGGGTCTCCTACTTACGTGACTTTCTCTTCTTATCCCACACGCAGAAGCAAGTGATGGCACCGAGAAGTAATATGACTAGAATAACGATGATCACCACAAAGGGCAGAAAACTGAACTCTGAGGGACACAGAAGGAAGGAAGACTGAGCCCTCACGTCCTCATACGTTAGCTTCAAGAACTATCCCCAAACCCACTGTCCTTTCTCATGTGGCCAGGCTCCTCACATCCCATAAATTCATTACCCTATTGTCCCTCCTCAGTTGGGTGACAGACTGATCCAGAGGACCTGTGCTACTGTCTTACCTCTCTGAGGCAATTTTCTTACCTCAAAAACAAAAAAAGGAGATAACGTTTTCTCCTTCTAGGGGCTAATTGCATGATCTGGTACCTGTAAAACATCTTGCAAAGCAACTGTTACATCTATCTACTGTTTTTAAGTCAGCAAATACTCACCACACACCTACTGCTATAAGCTTTCCATTTCTCCCTCCTGGTTTTTCTGCCCTCACTGCCCTTCCTCATCAAAACTTCTATATTTGTGTTTCACGTGGACCCTGTTATATAATACAGCCAACAAGAAGAGAACGGTAAAGAATTCTGCATTACAGGTATCCACTAATGAGTTTTTCACAAGCATCTCACTTGATCATGAAGGCACCTCTTATCATCATGCCCATTTACCCAACTGAAAAATGGAAACTAACAGAAGTTAATCAGTATCTGCTTGAGATCACATAAAAAAAAATGATGAAGCAATGATGGTCTAGGCGCCCACACCAGTGTTCCTGTTACTACACTTGGCCTCACTCTTTTTTGTTCCTTTTCAACCTGTGAATCATTTAGTCTTGTTGCCCCATTTTGCTGTAAATTTCCTTTTCTTTTCTTTTTTTTCTTTTCCTTTTTTTAAAGGAAAAAAATCTTATATAACAGGGTGAGACCAGTTCTGGCTAAGGCACAAAGGGGAGCTGGCTGCAAACAGATTCTTTACATTTTATATGGGTTCTAACTATAACATGGCATTTTTACTCAGGTTTTCCTCTGTAAATCTCTTTTAGGGTCCCAGAAACTTTGAGCAGTTAAGCATGTTTTACAGAGACAGAAACTGCAAGTTTGGTTGCTTGGGGACATTTATGATGAAAAGATATTTTTAGTTATCTCAAGATGGGCCAGAGCTGCTTTTCCGGGGCAGCTGTTAACCACGGTCACCTTGGCTGCCTGGCAGAACTGTGCTTTTCCTGATTGAAGGCAGAGGGTTTAAGGAGAAGCTGTCAGCTGGGGCCATCTCCCCTAAACCTCTCAGCAGAAGCAGGCTCCTTTTGATATGGAAAGAGAGATGAATGGGCAGCTGTAAGCGACCAGTGTCATATCTGTCTAACACTCTCTTCTGCCTAACAATATTTTTTAAAGATTTATTTAGTTATTATACATACAATGTTCTGCCTGCCTGTATGGCTGCAGACCAGAAGAGGGCACCAGGTCTGCCATCATGTGGTTGCTGGGAATTGAACTCAGAACCGATGGAAGAGCTCTTAGCCATTGACCCATCTCTCCAGCCTGCCTAACAATATTTTTAAGCAAACTTACTGGTGGAGAGATTCTTTATAATGCTAGTTTATGACTCCATTTTCTCTTTCAGTATCTATGTTTTGAGTTAGTCTGGTTCAAGTCTGTAGTTCCACGGAGGGATGCCTAGCTCTGGGTTCCTACTGGAGTGGCTCCCTATTTCCTCAATAGTGAGTTTCTGGAAGCTAAGAATTGGGCATTTTGCTAGGGCTGCTTGCCAAGGATTTGGGAACTCTGCACTCACTTGGGATCGCCCACTGAAGTAAGGAAGCTCTGAGATTGGCCACTGGATAGAGTACTGCCACAGGACACTGTCATGGTGGGGCTATACTTCCTTGGCAGCTCCACCCATGACAATGCCAGTCAGTGGTCCTTTTGCCTAACATGAATGGCAGTATACCTAAATCCTGAATGTGGGGCATGGAATACTTCAGGTCTAGTCCTGTGGGAATCCAAGGGGTACTCTGAGAAAAGGTTCTGAGAACCTATTCCTTCTGTTCTTTCGGTGTTTTCCTCCTCTGTGAAAAGAGATGTGCCTAACCCGAAGATAAGAAAATACACTACATGAACCTAAATTTAACACTGTGGAAACCCAAGCCCAAAGTAGAGAGCTGTACATAATTTCTGCTGCAAATTTAAGAAGAAAGACTCTCTGAGAGTTGGGTTGGTTGGGTCATGTTGGGGTGGGGTGGGTTGTGTAGGGTTGGGTTGGTTGCATTGGTTAGGTTGGGTTAGGTTGGATGGGTTGGGTTAGTTTGGGTGGTTTGAGTTGGGTTGGGTTGGGTAGGGGTTGGGTTGAGTGGGTTGAGTTGAGTTTAAACTGGGTTGGTTTGCCTGGTGCCCATGCTGACATCACATTAAACCTTTATCTAACAAAAGGTAATACAACCTTAACTCAGGTAACCCAGGATAAGCAATAAATGCAGAACTCTACTAGGTTCCTTGTCATTTTCCTGCTGTCCCCACTGACAAAGTTACTATGATAAGTGCTATTACCTCCCAGAAAACTCTCCAGCATGAGGTAAGACATCACTCAGGAGAAATTGGGTCTCCAACCTCTCAAATTAGGAAGCTAATGTTCATAACATCACAAAAGTCACTAAACAACTTGGTATTCCCTATGAGGAGGGAAAACTATGCTACTGTTTCCAGTAGAAGCGAAAGATATAAATCCTCCCAGGCTAAGACAGACCTGTGTTTCTGAGAAGCCCAGTGCCTGCTGAGGAAGGGCCCAAGGCACTGCACCAGAAGACCATGTGACCTGATACTGGGTCTCATGTGAGTCTGGTTGTGGAGTCCCTGCTGTGAGCCAAAGTGACCCCACTTACTTTGAGGGGCACTCTGACAGCCCTGAGTGATGTTTAGGGTGTCACTTTCCCAGCTGACTTTGTTGCTAACATTGCAGGTATATGTGAGCAGGCTTCTGGCTTCAGTCTTGTTCACCAGGTGGGTAAAGTTCCTTATTTCTGAGATCAGCTTGCTCCCTCTGTACAAAGAATAGCTCACATTTTCATCCCTGGGCACCAAGCAGTACAGAGACAGTTGACACATCCCTTCAGCCCAGGCCTTCCACTGGCCCCGCAGGTGAGGCTTCTCAACACGATCTGGAAGCAGAGATTCTGGTCAGAGGGTTCTGGAAATACAAGTCCTACAAGAATCAGTTGAGTTTAAACTGAGTTTAAACTGGGGCAAAGTGAGCAGTGCTAAAAACTCACCAAATACAAGAATCTGGAATTTCTTACTGCAAACTTTTCCACTATGATTGGTGATCTCCAGCTCATATTGACCACTGTCTTGCAGTTTAGCTGACTTGATGCCAAGAGCAAAATCCACGTCATTAAAATCATATGTCTTATTGAAACCATTAGAAATCTTGGATATTTTTTTTTTATTATGATTATACCGAACCAGGAGCTCGATCTTCTTATTGTTTCCAGGTGAGCCTAGTTGTGTCTTCTTCCATTCAACATAAAGGATTTTTGTCTGTATGTTGGAAGGCCGCAGCCAGAGAGGATTTCCTGAGATGCCAGCCACATCTTCAGAAGAATCTGAGCAGCCTAGGAAAGAAAACCTGGTCTGAAGGTCACTGAACAAGTATGAGACCTGAGCAATGTGGGCAGTTGCCTGTAACTTCCTTAAGGATCTGGGAGCAAATGTGAGGAGCTCAGAGCCCAATCTGTTTCTCTGCCTCCTAGTTGGGAGAAACTCACAGACCAACAATAACAGCTAAAATCTCTTTTGAAGATTCATTTTGTTTTTTAAAATATGTATGTACACGTGTGTTTGTGCACGTGAGGACAGTGCCCAGGAGGCCAGAAGAGGGCATTGGATCCCTCAGAGCTGGTGTTTACAGACAGTTGTGTGCTGTCCTACATGAATGCTAGGCACGGAACTCAGGTCCTCCAGAAGAGCGGCATTCAACTGCTAAGCCAACTCTCCAGCCCCACACTAGAATCTCTTGAGTATTGTGCAACTGACAAGTCTCAAATGTGTTGCAAGTACTTAACTTCTCAGGAAACCTGTGAAGGTTTTATCTCATTTTTATAGGTAAAGAATTAAGTTAGAAAATACTTAAGCTGGGTGTATTGACACACACGCCTTTAACCCCAGCACTCAGGAGGCAGAGGCTGATAGATCTCTGAATTCGAGGCCAGCCTGGTCTACAAAGAATTCCAGGACAGCCAGGGCTGTTACACAGAGAAAATCTGTCTTGAAAAACTAAACTGAACTAAAAAAAAAACTTAAGTAAATAACCCCAGCCACACAGAAAGGTGATGATCTTAAAAGCCGATTGATTTGGCTTTACTGAGAGATTTTTGGTTCAGTTTTTTTTAAATATAATTTATTATGGAGTCTATGTGAGTATGTGTGTACGGGTGTGTGCACTTGCGAATGTGGAGGAGTCGTTATCATTCTCCACATTATTTGTGTGTGTGTGTGTGTGAGAGAGAGAGAGAGAGAGAGAGAAAGAGAGAGAGAGAGAGAGAGAGAGAGAGAGAGAGAGAGAGATTTGTGTGTGTGAGAGAGAGATTGTGTGAGAGAGAGATTGTGTTTGTGTGTGAGAGAGAGAGACAGAGAGACAGAGAGAGAGATTGTGTGTGTGTGAAAGAGAGAGAGATTGTGTGTGAGAGAGAGAGACAGAGGCAGAGAGAGAGAGAGATTGTGTGTGTGAGAGAGAGAGAGATGAGGCAGGTAGCACACTCAGGCTGTAGCACACATATGGAAGCCAGAGGATAACTTCCTGAAACTGGTTCTCTTCTTCCATCTTTTGAGGCAGGGTTTCTCTTGTCCTTTCTCGCACTCTATGTACTCCAGGCTAGCTAGCCTGTGAGCTTCTGGGCTAGCCTGTGAGCTTCCGGGCGAATCTCCTGTCTCTGCCTCACATTTTACCTTAGTAGTGCTAGGATTACAAATGCTAGCTACCACACTTGGTTTTTTATGTGTTCCAGGGATCAAACTCAGGTTGTTACAGTTGTGCAGCAAGTGCTTTTACCTACTCAGTCTTCCTCCTGGCCTTAGTTTTGGAAACAGGGTCTCTCACTGAACCTGAAACTCACTGGTAAGGCTAGGCTGGCTATTTTAAATGGGTGTTGGGGATTTGAACTCAGGTCTTCTTGCTTTCCAAGCAAGAGCTATTACCCTCTGAGCCATCTCCCCAAACTCTTGTTTTTAGTTGTCACTGATGTAAGTCACTCCATTACAATTTGCCTATCAAGTCCCCTCACTCCCAAAAAAAGTTCACATGCTGTAGGATTGGTCCTCAGCGAGTGACATCATCGAGAGGTGGCTGGATGGTAGGGCACTAACTTCATCAACCAACTACACAAAGGTGGAGCTCGGTTAGCTAGTCACTAAAGACACATCTTCAAGGGCTGGAGAGATGGCTCAGAGGTTAAGAGCACCGACTGTTCTTCCAGAGGTCCTGAGTTCAATTCCCAGCAACCACATGGTGGCTCACAACCATCCGTTATGAGACCTGGTGCCCTCTTCTGGTGTGCAGATATACATGGAAGCAGAATGTTGTATACATAAGAAATAAATAAAATCTTAAAAAAAAAAAGACACATCTTCAAAAGCAACATCTTCCCTGATGGGGAAATACTTCTGTGTATGTTTATCTTATTGATTGTTAAATAAAATACTGTTTGGCCAATGAAACGGCAAGTTAGGCAGGACTAGGAGTCAAAGAGGATTCTGGGAAATGTAGTAGAGAAGTGTTGATCCAGGCAGAAAGTGACATAGCAAGGAAACTCATATTTAAGCGAAGGAGAAAAAGGAAGGGCCCTCTTTTCCCCTCCGCTCCTGCTCCAGTGGCAAGATGTGATCCACCGGCCAGGAGGGACGCCAATAAGGTGTCCGATAAGATAAGTCTTATAAAATATATAGATGTATGATAATTGAGACTGAGCTAACAGATGAGAATCCTAGTCATTGGCCAAGCAGTTTTGAACCTAATACAAGACTGTGTATTTATTTGGGCCTAACTCAAGTAGGCGACTGGCGTAAAGTTCACACGTGGCGGTGGGGCTCAGGCGGCTTTTGGCAGAAAGATTTATCGTAACACTTCCCCATTGTCTCTCTCTGCTAAAGGTTAGCCCCTTCCCACCGTCATGTTCAGCCTCATCATAGTCCCCCAGCAATGGAGCAAGTCAGCCATGAGCTAAATAAAGCCTCTGACACAAGCTTGGCGCTATATCTCCATTGGTACAGTGCTTACCTAGCTTGCATGAGGCCCTGGAATCAATCCTCAGCACTGTTTAAAACCAGGAATGGTGGCATACAACCATTCTCTCACCTCTCGTGAGCTAGAGGCAAAAGGATCAGAAATATAAGATCTCCCCCAGCTACGTGACAAATCAGAGGCCAGCCTGGGCTACATGAGACCTCATCTCAGAAGACAAGAGGAAATCAAAACTCTGAAATGAGCCAAATATAAATTTTTCCCCATTTTAAATTTGTTCCCCCAGGTATTTATCACAGGGACAAAACATCTGACTCCCAACACACTGAGGCAAGCAGTGGCCAACAGTGACTGCCAGAAACCCTGAACAGCCAGACCCAGTAAAACTGATGCTGAGTTCTAGCCCTTCTTGTGTCCCACAATAGAGCTGGACTCACAGTCCACTCAATGGGAACATTGCACTGTGGACAGCATACATTAATGTTTGCCGTTGTTTTAGTGACCAGATGACGTCTGCCAGAGTTCTCTCTAAAATTTTGGGTTTTTTTTTTTTTTTTTTTTTTTTTTGGTTTTTCAAGACAGAGTTTCTCTGTGTAGCTTTGGAGCCTATCCTGGCACTCGCTCTGGAGACCAGGCTGGCCTCGAACTCACAGAGATCCACCTGCCTCTGCCTCCCCAGTGCTGGGATTAAAGGTGTGCGCCACCAACACCCGGCATCTCTCAAAATTTTTAAGCTCTGCCTCCCAGGTACATGTCTGCACGGACCTCTCTTGGGATCAAGATGTGACCTAGTTAATGTAGTTGCGGAAGACTATAAAATCGTGGTACTTTATTAAGTATCTACCTCAGAGCAGTCCAGAGCAGTGAAGGAAGCCATTTGGTAAGGAAGCTATGTGGTATCACCCATCAGCTGTAGGCAACAAAAGTGACAGTCAAAAGAGAGAGCAATGGGGGTGAAGGGGGTCAGAGAATAAAATAAGAGAGAGAGGTGGTTATACAAATGGTTCTTAATGTAGCACATTGGGAGAAAAGTATGTTAGAGGGAGACAAGATTTTAGCTAACTAAGATCTTCCAGTATCTTCTCCCTGTGATGATATATTATTTATGATTTATTAAAGCTTGCCTGAGGATTCAGAACTCAAAGTCAGCCACAAGCCATAGAAGCCAGGAACACACCTTTAATCACAGCAACCAGAAAGTAGGAGGTGGTGGCACACACCTTTAATCCTAGGACTCAGGATTAAGAGATAGACGGGTCTCTGTGAATCCAGGGCCACCCAGATCTACACAGATTGAATCAATCTATAAGAGAATTATAGTGCACACCTTTAATCCCAGCACTACAGGGTATAAAACACAGGAGCAAGGAGTCAGTAGAAGGCATTCATTCTCCAGCCACACTGAAGAGAGCTCATGGATCAGCCCTTTCAGGCTGAGGTAGAGGTAAGAATTAGTGGCTGGCTGCTTTGCTTTTCTGACCTTTAGCTTGAAGTTTGAACCCCCATATCAGTCTCTGGGTCTTTTATTTACTCATGTTACATCTCCCCACACCAAATTACCTTGATAAAACCTAAGAAAATCCAGTGAGAGACCACAGTGCCCAATTATAAGGAAATACAAAGACAGGAAGGAATAGTTGTTCATGTCACATGCACACACTTCAACTCCAACCAGTCCAGTTGGAGTGGTGTCTCCAACTTGGGAGTGTGAATGGTTAAGTTAGGCCTTAGGCCTGAAACCTTGTACCAGGCCTGACACAGTGAAACTTACGTGCTACAGAGCCCCACAACCCTTACCACCAAGTCAATATCCACAATCTGAGTTACCAGAACCACATTAGGCTAAGCTGAGTGTTCCTCTCCTCTTGCAACATTAGGTAGCAGGGCAGGAAATAAGACTCCAGTTGTTGGGGGAGGGGGTAGGCTTGTCTTATCACTCACTGACAGACTTAGTAGAAACTGCACATGCCAGACAAAGTACATACACACAAGCCCTGCATCAGATAAAGACCTAGGCACCAATGGACTAGATGAGTCTCTCAGCATACATCACCCTGGTGTGGACTGTGTGGTGACCATTGCTGCTTGACAAAGCATTTTGATTTTATGGATCACAATTCTCCAGCACCCTTTGTTATTTTTTCATTTTTAATGGTTCTCACTCTGTGTTATGGGAGTTCTGTTACACCTTTTCCTTTGGGAAATTTTGTGTGGGCTTTGAAGGCTGAAAATGTATAAAATGGCAGCCTCTTTAAACAAAACAATTCTTTGGAAGAAAATCCCTATTACCATGGAACCATATAGCTTGATACCGCTGCCTACCCCATACAAGTTAACACAAAGCTGCTAGAGAATTTAGGTAATATATACTTGATAAATACGGTATATCTGATAATCAAGATTTATAAATTTCTAAGATCTACTCGGGTTCACAGTAACGTTTGTCGCAGTAATTACTATTCACAGTAATATTCTATACTGGAGCATCTGATTCCCTGAGAAAGTCCTTTTCCCAAGGTCAGACATTTAGACAAAAACCCTATTCTCTCAGGGGCTTGAAGAAAGTTCCTGCCTGCTAAAAAGGGACATTCTTATCTCTGGCAAGAGGAACTTGTGGCTCTTCCGTGAACACACGACTGGTGCCTATTAACTTGTCAAGGTCAATGCTAGCTTCCTCAACCCCTGATCACAAGCCACACCCCAGTTCACAGGTCCCCTTTCCCCCATTTAATCCTTTGTGTGGTTATAAAAGGTGTAATCTTCTTTCAATAAATGGGCAGCCATCCCGATTCACCCCCAGATCCTGTCAGTCTCCTTCCCCTCACCGACTCCATACCTCCTCTTTGGGACCTGAACCCCACTGGAGCTGGACTGTGGCTGGCATGCTCCTCATTCATTCATGAGAACTCGGGTCCTTGAGCCTGTGAAATTCAAGCATGGCCCAGGGTATCATGTGGGGGACCAAATATTTATGCTATGGAATATTTTGAGATCCAGCCTTGGGTTTCACTAAACAGTAGCACCGGAAAGCTCTGGCCCACTATTGTATTGCTAATACTAGCAAATCTACTAATATTTACCATAGCCTCAGTATAGGATGCCTCCTAGCTTTGCATCTCCATGGGCCTAAGCATCTGAATAGGCCTGTACCTGGGCAGAGCGGCAAGGTGTGTGAGTAACTAGGGAGAACAGGAGTTAGGGGCGATCGAGCAGAGAGGAGAACAAGGACAGAAGTCATCTCCTCGTGGTCATGGCAGGACAGTTAAGAAACAGCCGAAAAGATGAAAGACTCTAGTTTTACAACATGGAACTGAGAGCTCTCTGAAGATGACAAGATGCCTGTTTTTGGTCTTTATCGCCGCTGGGTTGCTAGGAGTATCCAGGTCCACACACCCCCACTCAGGCAGAACTTCATGGGTTAAGGCTGAGACATGCCAGGTAACGACAGTACCATCAACGTAGGTTGTCACAGACTGCCTTCACCAACACAACCTGACCTGGGGGAAAGGCTTTACCAAATTCTCAAGGGTCCAAGGCCTTGGTTCCTGACACAGCCAGTTCAAGTCAAATACACACTCACTCAGATCTTCACTCACTCCCTATATCCAGCACTACATGAACTGTGCATCCCAGCACTCTGGAGGGAGTGGCTGGAGGGGCAGGAGTTCAAGGTTACCTTTAGTTATATAAGAAGTTTGAAGTCAGCCTAAGACATATGAGACCTTGTCTCAAAAAAAAAGAGAGAAAGAGAAAGGAAGGAAGAGCAAAAGAAGGAAACTTTTTTATCTCTAAGGAATTGCATAAAGCTGGAAATGAAGGGATAGGATAAAAATTTCCATGAAAATGGAATCAAAGAAAGAGTAGTCATACTTCTATCACAATACAGACTTTAAGTAGCTACCAAAAATATCCTATGAATAAATATAACTAAAGGGTAAAAGATCTCCATAATGAAATTTATAAAACATAATAGAAGAAGCTAAAAGGACAAAAGAATAGAAAAACATCCCACGTTCTTGGGTTTGAAGAATCATTATTGTTAAAATGGCCCTACTTCCTAAAATAATTAATATGAGCTATATCAAAATATCATTGACATTCTCCACAGAATTAGAAAAAATATTATATGACTATATATGTGTCCTGTTTCCCACAGAGGCCAGAAGAGGGCATTGGATTTCTTTTATGTGCCCAGCATTGCTCTAGGACTGGGCTTCTTTACTTCAGTCCCTAATAGTCAAGGCCCAAGAATTCCTTCTTGGGTGTTGGGAAGGAACTTGTGCTGTGTATCATTTAGCAACAACCCTGGCCTCTGCCCACTAGATGCCAATGGTACCCTAGCCTCAGTCATGGAAAGTATAAATGTCTTCAGACTGTCCCCATTGAGAAACACTATGCTGGGCATTGGAGTGTAATGTGAGCAAGAGAGGCAAGGTCCCTTTTCCCACAAAGCCCACATTCCACTTGGGGCAAACATTTTAAACAAGCAGAAAATTTAAAAAGATTTCTCAGAGAGGCCTAAGTGAATGGGGGGGAAACATTTTAATTTAAAAGGTGGCACCAGAGTGTCTAGAGAAATGTAGGTGTTTCCTTAGATTCCTGGTGAGAAAAGACCTCCCTACTGGTCTAGCATGTGCCTGACTCAAGATTGAAAGATAAGGCTTATATAATAGTTCATCATCAAAAACGTAATCAGGACAGGAACCTGGAGGCAGAAGCTATTGGACTGGCCATGGGTGGGTGCTGCCTACTGGTTTGCTCCTAATGACTTGCTCAGCCTGCTTTCATATAGAACCAAGGACCACCAACTAGGGTGGCACCACCCACGATAGGTTGGGCCCTCCTCCATTGATCACTAATTAAGAAAATGTCCTACAGTTTGCCTACAGCCCGATCTTATGGAAGCATTTTCTCAATTCAGGTTCCCCTCTTTCTGAGGACTCCAGCTTGTATCAAGTTGACATAAAAGTAACCCTTACAACTGACAACTTGTCAACTTGACACACAAGCATGTCACTCCTCAGTTAGAATCTTTCCTTTCTCATTTATCCCCAAGATGGCATGTTAACATCACAATAAAAACCTAATAACTTTAAAAGTCCCACAGTCCTTACAAAGTCAAATACATTCAAAGTGCAGTCTCTTAAAAACAAAAAATCTCTCTAAAAATCTAAAATCTCTTTTAAAAGTTTAGTCTTCAGGCTGTGAGCTCCCGGAAAAAAAAATAATAATAATAAGTTAAATATGTTCTTCAAGAGTGGAGAACCAGGACACAGTCACAATTTGAACAAAACAAAACAAAACTCCAACAGTATAAATAACTCAATGTCCAATTGTCTGGGATTCACTCACTATCTTCTGGGCTCTTCCAAAGGGCTTAGTCACTTCTCCAGCTCCACTCTCTGCAGCACACACAGCTTGTCTTCTGGGCTCCAGGGGGCGCCACTCCACTGCTGCTGCTGTTCTCGGTGGTCATTCCCTGGCACTTCCATCCCCAAAACGGCTAGGGTCTTCCGCTGCAACGGAGCTGCACTTTCACCAATAGCCTCGCATGGACTCTCTTCAGAGACTCCAGCCCCACCACACAGTGCCAAGCCTCAGCTGCTCTCCATGACCCCTTCATGTCTTCAAAAGCCAGTACCACCTGGTGACTCCCACACTACCAAGTTTGGCTGCCAGCACAAGGTACAACCTTAGATGCTTCCACCAGTACAGGTCAGGATGCTAAGGTATGATGTTGGCATAAGAAGAGTGTGCCTTCCTCTGCGCCAGGGTGTTAGAAATGGCTGCTCAGAGGAGGTGGCTGGGAGCTGCCATTAGGAGAAAACCTTGGGTCAGCCTAGTGGATGGAGAAGGGAGTAAGGAAGAGGATGTTACAGGCAAAGCAGCAGCCTGAGCTGGGCTGCCAACACGATGATCTAGTAAGGATTATAGCAAAACTTTCTTCAACATGTTTGGAAAGTGGAGTGGCAGGCAGAAGTTTAATTTTTAGGCGTTTCATAAAACTGTGAGAGGTAGCACAAATATCTAAAGTCATTTAGTCTAAAAATGTACGGTACAGTAAATAATAGCAATAAGTAAACTACTGTGTAACCAACAGCAGATCAGAGCAGAGACCTACTCTGTTCTCCACTACCACACAGTTAAATGTGGAGCATAGAGAAAACGGAGTATACTTAAGTACACTGTTAGTTCCTAGAAATACATTGGGAGACCTATAGTCGTTATTAACTCTACACTGTACTGCAGGCAATTACTAAATTATACCACTGCATTTTATTTTTATGTAATACTGAATGGATTTAAATACCTAATATGGTTTTTGTCTATAAATAAAAGAAGAGCTAAGAGGGCTAGCAAGATGACTCAGTGGATAAAGGTAGGTACATGCTGCCGAGAGTTACAACCTGAGTTTGATCTCCTGGACAGGGCAGAAGGAAAGAACCAACTCTCAAAAGTTGTCCTCTGACCTCCACTTGAGCACCATGGCACAAGACACACACACACACACACACACACACACACACACACACACACACACACACACACACAAATAAATCATTTTAAAAGATTTTTTGAAAGAGGAACTAGGGGCTGAGGATGTACCTCAGTTAGTAGAGTGTTTGTCGAGAAGCCTTGGGTTGGACTCCCAGCACCACATAGCATGGCCATGGTGGCACACATTAATAATTCCAGTACTTATGAGGGAAAGTTAGAAGGATAAGGAATTCAAGGTCACCCTCAGATACATAGCAAGTTTGAGGACAGCCTGGAGTAATGAGACCCTGTCTAAGAAGAGTGGGAAAGTCAGGCAGACCCATAGACGTCCTTACAGTTGTCAGTTTGGGCTTTTCAAGTGGGACAAAACTTGGCTAAGGTTTGAAAGCTAGTGCTGGCCAGAAACTGGACAATGGGAGCGACTACACTTTCTCCAGGTGACTGTCTGCAGGAGCAGATGAGGTAGGAGATACTGGGATAGAGTCCCTAACCATGCTTCCATTTTCTGAAAGTACATTTTCAGCCATCAGCAGCTATGGTGCTCAACAGCAACATTGAAAAGATGCTGACCGTTCAGAACCACCTTTGGAAGGATGAAGACACTGTAGACCAAAAAGAAACAAGAATTCCCAGAGGGAAGTGGGCACAAGTCCCTCTCTTAGCTAAGAAGTTATTCACAATTAGTAGCTGCAAGGGGAAGGAAAATCAGGTTTCTTCAACAAAGTGACACTGGATATATCAACCACACTCCAGGGTAGGTCCCATGCTCCAGTAGTTGACCAACACTCTGTGTGTGTGCGTGTGTGTGTGTGTGTGTGTGTGTGTGTGTGTGTGTGTGTGTGTGTAATATGTGTGTGCAGTGTGTGTGCAATGTGTGTGTGCAGTGTGTGTGTGTGCAATGTGTGTGTGTGTGTGCAGTGTGTGTGTATGCAATGTGTGTGTGTGCAGTGTGTGTGTATGTGCAGTGTGTGTGTGTAGTGTGTGTGTGTGCAGTGTGTGTGTGCAGTGTGTGTGTGTGCAGTGTGTGTGTGTGTGCAATGTGTGTGTGTGTGTGCAGTGTGTGTGTATGCAATGTGTGTGTGTGCAGTGTGTGTGTATGTGCAGTGTGTGTGTGTAGTGTGTGTGTGTGCAGTGTGTGTGTGCAATGTGTGTGTGCAGTGTGTGTGTGCAGTGTGTGTGTGTGCAATGTGTGTGTGCAGTGTGTGTGTGTGCAGTGTGTGTGTGCAATGTGTGTGTGCAGTGTGTGTGTGCAGTGTGTGTGTGTGCAATGTGTGTGTGCAGTGTGTGTGTGTGCAGTGTGTGTGTGCAATGTGTGTGTGCAGTGTGTGTGTGTGTGTGCAATGTGTGTGTGTGTGCAGTGTGTGTGTATGCAATGTGTGTGTGTGCAGTGTGTGTGTATGTGCAGTGTGTGTGTGTAGTGTGTGTGTGTGCAGTGTGTGTGTGCAATGTGTGTGTGCAGTGTGTGTGTGCAGTGTGTGTGTGTGTGCAATGTGTGTGTGCAGTGTGTGTGTGTGCAGTGTGTGTGTGCAATGTGTGTGTGCAGTGTGTGTGTGCAGTGTGTGTGTGTGCAATGTGTGTGTGCAGTGTGTGTGTGTGCAGTGTGTGTGTGCAATGTGTGTGTGCAGTGTGTGTGTGTGCAATGTGTGTGTGTGTGTGCAGTGTGTGTGTGTGTGTGTGTGTGTGTGTGTCGTTGTTGTTGTGGTTGTTTTCAAGAGAGAAAACTGTGGAGTTGAGTGGGTAAGTAGGCAGGTGAGGGCGAAGCTGGGAGGAGTTGGGAGGGAAGGAAGAATGTGATGAAAATATATTGTATGGAATTCTCAAAGGATAAATTAAAATGTTTTCAAAGGAGGGAAAGGAACTCCTAGGACTTTAAGCAGAGATCAAAGGCTGAGTCTACATCTGTTTTTTGCTGGATTTTCTTCTGCAAGTCTCTGTAGTTTGCTCCACTCTTCGGAATCTTTCACACATCCTCACGGGAGCAGGGAGCCAAAATGAGTGAGCAGGACCCCAAGGCTTGTGAGATAGCTCTCCAGGAAGTGGTTAAGTGTTACAACTCCACTTTATTCCGGGAAGAAAGGGAAATATAAAGGTTGGGGACAGTGACAGGGGCATCACTTAATTTGCATTAAGAGGCATTCTCCTACCAAAAGGCTCCTAGTAGGCACAGCAAGGGAGCCTTCCAGCAGGGATTTGCCAGGGTTTGAGCCAAAGATAAGTCGGGCATCCAACTTTAGAGACAGGCATCTGGTTTAGAGACAGCTTTCAGATAAAGTCAGTCCTCTAGGCCCAGAACATTCTCCAGATAAGGGCAGGTAGAGAGCAGGAGGCCTTGCTGGGGAGTAAGGGAACCCCATATTGCCAAACTTAGAGAAAAAGCTGCTAGGCTTATGGAAGACTGCGACCTCTACCAATCAGCAATGTATCCACACAGGTCTCCAAAGTGCAGTGAAGGGAAAAAGGCAACTGAGTAGGTGTGTGCTTCCTAGAGGGGTCTGACTGCTGGGGTATGGGTAGGAACAGTAGAAAGACAAGAACTGTGGGAGATGTAAGACCTTAGTCCCCATCCCTGGGAGACACATATGTCAGTGTGCGGGGGAGAGGAGAAATGCTAATATGGAAAGATAATGAGAAAGGAAAGAATAACTCCACAAGTTACTATATGCTCAGAGTGAGATGAAGAGTGTAAATGTGACTGTCAGTTCAGAAGGGAGTGGCCACAGCCAATTCCGGTGGTCAGAGGCTCCACAGCCACTGTTGGCTGCTGCTGCTTACAGCCTTGGGGGCTCTTTTCCGGTGGTTAAGAACGGAAGAGGTAAAATATTAAGTCTGGAGGAGAAGGACAGGGGAAATTTAATGAACTCTACTGCAGCCTGGGGAAATGAGGAACTTGGGTGCAGCTTGGGGAAGTAAGCAGTGAGCAGAAAGAATGGTCAAGGACTCTCTCTGACTCAGCAAGGAGTCACCCACGATGACACCCCACAGGGATCAGTCAGCTCAGCTTTCTCCAACCTAGACTTACTGTTCACAGCGGACTGGGAAGCCTGAGTCCCAGAGAGGGGCCCGGGAAAAGCCTCTGATGGAGGGGGTATATTCCCTCTAGCCAGCAATCGGATGTTGAGGTTTTCTCCGCTGGCTTTGTGTTACCAGGCTTAGGAGAGAGACAACAGATGAGGTCAAATGCTGAAAGTGAACAGAGACTTGTAACTTCTTGGCAGGGCCAGCAGAAGCCAAGACAAAATGGGTTTCCTGCAGAGGCCACAGCCTACTTCTTTCTTTGTCTCCACTTTCTCTACACTAACTGACCATAGCCTCTCCTCAGGCAAGCTGATTCTTCTCTTTTGTCAAAAGTGACCTAGCCTGTGTCCCTCTCCTAATCCCAGTTCACTGAAGTGTCTGTCTTTCTCCAAGACAACTTCTATGTTATGCTTCTCCCTCAGACTCTGTGTTGTTGTTGTTGTTGGGTTTTTTGTTTTGTTTTCTTGTGTGTTTTATTTTATTTTATTTGCTTTTGCTTTTATGTAGGCTATTTCCTGGGACAGGATTGGTCCATGTTATCTAGTTTTATGAGCCCTTATCATTCCAGGCCAGTTCCCTTGTAACCCCCACCTGGAAGAATCGATCATCTTCTCAGATCCCTTTAAATGTATCTTGACTCTTAGTACCAGGGCATCTTCTGTCTTCCCTTGTAGTTAGTATTGTACACACCTATTTCCTGTCTGAAAGATGCTCAAGGGAAAGCTCTGCATTAAGGATGGAGATATAGTTTAATTAGTAGGGTCCTTGCCTCCAATGACCAAAGCTCTGTGTTTCAGGCCAACCTGGGATACATGAAATTCTATCTTTAAAAAAAAAAAAATCAGTTTCAACTGTTTCCTTTCAAAATTTTGCTTAATTCTCAGAACATAATAAAGCCATAATGAATCTGTTTAATTAATTCAAGAATGCCTTTGTTTAGCTCCCAAGAGTGGCTCTACTATAGAGATGTCATGCAAAATGGCCAAGAAGTTACAGAGACACAGGCCCCTTGACTTTGGCATTTTGCTTTGTGGGCTCCGCATCATTGTAGTTTCATTTCCTGTTTACAGGCCCTCAAAAAAAAAAAAAAAAAAAAAAGCCAGTTGCCTTGAAGCAACTTGAAATGTCATGCACTACATGGCTCAAGCACTCCTGAAAACAGTTCAACAGCACCTGCTATGAATATATGCATTTAACCCCCATGACTTGACCCTAGAAATGTACTGTTATGTGTTTGGAAAGGTTCATAGCATTTTTATAATACCATTTTTAAAATCCAAATGTTTATCCATAACAAAATGAACAAATTATGATATAAGCATGAGATGAAAGTGATAAGCTCCAGGTAGTAACAAAGTCAAGCCTCATAAAACGTCAAACAAAAGAAGCCAGGAGCCCGTACCAGGGAATTCCACTTACATCCAGGCAAAATCAACCTGTGAGAATAGAAATTAGAATGCTGCTTATATCTATGGAAAAGACTAAGCAGGTGATGATTGGGGGTGAACATATGATTGTTCTAAAGCTGTCCCAAAAGTAACTCACTGACATGCAGATTTCTGTACAGATGTCACAGTTTAATAAGAAGGGTTGTTTATAAATACATCATCTGGCTGCCCTTGGAGTGATTTCTAGGGTCCCTTTGGGGTCCTGAGCCAAAATCTTTCCCACACCCAGTTGCTTCCCCACTCATGCCTTGTTTGAGGGCTGTGATGAGCAGAAGTTGGATGAAAATGGCTCTGGCCTGCTAGAGCCTCCCTGGGGTCCCTTCTAGAGCAGTGACAACTAGTACCAGTCCCTGAGAAGTGCAAGGCCCATTACAACCATGTGCTAACTGGGGAGACACTGTCCCAGCCTTTCTTTTATCTACCATACTTCACCCAGACCCAAACATCCAGGCACTCACAATTCCCAGCCCATCCTTTTCTTCAGAATGGACAACCAAAAATCTGAATTCAGGACCCAAATGAACTTTAAGGGCCAGGTATACCCTCCCTGTTTTTATGTATATGGCTCAAGTTATCATCCTAGCCCACATCCAGGATTCCAGAACAGAAAATGCGCTTATTCACTCCATAAACATATCTCGAACACCTGCTCTATCGGGCATGGCACTATGCTGACAGCATGTAGGCCCCGGACGCATATGTGCCAAGGGTTTATTCAAGCATGGTCCTCAATGTCTAGCACCTGGCTTAATACAGAGCTGCTCAAAACAGATTCAGGGAGCAGATGGGAGCAGAGAGGAGGGTGTTGAGTATGGAAATAAATATGTACTGAAGGTCTACTTGTGCCAGAGGCCATTCCGGATGCCGAGGCTACAGTAACACAGCAAAAAAGATTTAAACCTTGGTCTCTAGGACCTTACATTCCAGTGGGCTGAAGAAGACACTGTGGGGCAGAAAACAATGTAGGAAAGCACTGTGATATGTAAAATGGAGATGGGAAATTAGAGAGTATTATGTAGAGTGGAAGGTCAGGAATTGCTGGCACTCTCGGTGGGGAAGGCAACACTGACAAGGTGGTGTCTGGCCAAATAGGAGAAAGGAGAAAGCCCGTGACTGGTGACGAAGCTGCTCCCAGAGAGAGAAAACTGGATGTGAAGCAAGAGTGCTCACATCCCTCCAGCTTTCCACACTTTGCCCAGACTAAAAGCCATGCACTTCACAAAGGCCAACAGGACCTGGATGGACTGACTACCTCCTCCAATCTCTCCTCTTGCTCCCTGCATTCCAGTTGACTATGTGGATGGCATAATCAGAGGCTCCGAGTTCTGATCTCCCAGACACACACATGCACCTGTGAGTCTATGCCAGGCCCCACCGCACACCAACCAGGAATCCTTACCGTGACCCTGGTGACCCCTGACGAGCAGGAAGAATGCAAGCAGGGCAGCTTTCCCCAACATCCCCACAGAACAGAGCAGGCCAATGGGCCCCCTCTCCTCTTCGGGAGCTCAGACGTTAAAAGACTCAGCTGCTCGGTCAGTAAAACATGAGCAGAACTACCTTCGTGCCTGTCCAGCCACAATTTCCTCAACTCAAGGCTGTTCACTTCTGCTGTGAGCTGACAAGGCCACTGAGAAAGCCTGAGTCCCTAGACTGGGTCTAACCGTTCCCACAAGCTAAGCTGCCACCAGTGGGCGGGTGCTCAGAGTGCACAGTGACTCACAAAACCAGCTGCAAAGCCTTAGCCCTTGGTCTGCCTCAAGCCTGTGCGCTTTAGCCTCAATCCTACTTGCAGTGTGGAGAGAAACCAACAGCCATTATCCCAGACTGCCCCAAACCAACACACACTGCGGAAGCAGAAATGGGAAGGAATTTAGACTACCTGGGTGGTCTGAGAAGAAGAACCCTGAGTAAGTGGTTGAAGGAGAGGAACGTGTAGGGTGACTTAGGAAGAGACATAAAGTTTAGAGTTGCTGGGAAATATCTAACCAGCCTAGGACATCTGTGATACCAAATGGTTAGCATATGCAAATTCTGCCCTCCTTTCACCTTTCCCCAGAAAGAATGCAAACCCAATTGTGTTGCCCTCCCCATCCACAGCTGGATTCCATCCTGTAGAATAGGCAGCAAAGATCCCTGTGAACTTCATGGAGGGACGGAGACAGTGGTACATCACCTCCCTAAAGACACTTTACTTCAAGGCCATAATGAGAGTGCATGCCTTTTTCTTCCCATTTTCCTCTTAGCAACAAATACTTGTGGTTCCTTCCAAATACATCCTCTTTATCTATCCTAAGATGTATTTCTAGACTGACCAAAACTGAGCAAGATGACATCCAGATCCTTGGAAGCAGCACAGATGCTCTGAACAGGACAACCAATTTGGAGTCAAACATCTGGACTTGAACTCCAACTCATCAACTTACTACCCGTGTGACGCTGAGCAAATTACTTTCTGAGTCCTGAGATCAACAGTGCTTGGGTGGGAGAAATGGCTCAGTAGGTTAAGGTACTTGTCCTCAAGCCTGATGACCTGAATGTGATCCCGAGGATCCACGTGATGAAAGAGAATTGGCCTCCACAAGTACCCAAAATGTAGGTGAGCACACCCATAAATAAATGTGTGGGTTTTCTTAAAGATCAGCAATGCTTGAATACTTGAGTGTCCTTTAGGATAGTTTTCAGAATCAAATTAAAAGTTATCCCTGAGAGTGTGTATGTAAAACTCTGGTACACACATGTATAAAAATGTGTAATAAGGGAGCTGGAGAGATGGCTCAGCAGTTAAGAGCACTGGCTGCTCTTCCAGAACTGAGTTCAATTCCAAGCAAACATGAGATGGCTCATGACCATTTTTAGTCTGGATCTGATGACCTTTTCTGGAATCAAGGCATACATGCAGATAGAGCTCTCATATAGAGCTCTCATACACATAAAATAAATAAATCTTTTTAAATGCCATAATAAACCCATTACTTTGGTTGTTATTATTTTAAATAAATGTGAATGTTTGTGTCCCACCATTCTAATTCAAATATTGAGACCTAATCAGTATGTTGGTATTAGAAAGTGGAATGTTAGGGGAAGTGATCAAGAGCGCTCATGAATGGAATTAATGTTCTTATTTAAAAAGTGGGTCAGGGGACCCCACAGGCTCCAAGAATCCTGCTTATTTCCCATTCTTTCTACCACGAGAGGACAAAATGTTAAGAGTCTGCATGCCCCCACAAAAGCCTTCCCAGAACCTGACTATGAGGGCATCCTGATCTTTGAGTGTCCAGCTTTCAAACCTAAAGAGACAAATGTATGAACTACCCAGTGTGTGGTGTTTCAATACCCAAGCACTTCAGTGAGGGTTTGCTTCTTCACCATCAGCCTGCTTTGCTTTTTCCTGGATATAATAATTATCCCTGATCCTCTTAAGACAGCCCTCGACCCCTGGAGCTCCCTCACGGTTATCTGCCAGCATCCCTGACTTTGAGTAGTAGTGTTCAAGATGTAGTGGTGGCTCAGGCCTTTATTCCCAGCACCCAGGAGGCAGAAGCAGGCAGATCTCTGTGAGTCGAGGTCTACAGAGTGAGGTCCTGAACAGCCAGGGTTACACAGTGAAACCCTGTCTCAAAGTCAAAAACAAAGTAATGCAACAGAGTGAATTTCCTCACATAACAGATGGAAGGCAAGGTCTGACTTTTGGAAGCAATGAACAACAGTGAATTTAAAAGCTGCTTTACCCTGGAAGAGGAGGCAGGACATTGTCTTGAATCAGAGGCCTCCTTGGGACTCACTGAGTAACAGGCAGGCAGGGCTATATCAGCAAGACATTGTCTCAAGACAGGAAAATCGGCTTCACCAATCCTGGCCCCAGTACAGCCCCATCCTCTTCTCCAAAGCCATAGACGACCTACCAGCCCCTGGAGACTGAACTGGAAGAAGTGCCGTATTCGTCTTTCTTACGTTCCTAACAAGTTCTACCACATAGCGTTGCTATTTTTTTATACACACTGTCCTGTCCTGCCCTGAGAGCTTCAAGAAAAATGCAACCTTAGCTAAGTATTCCTAGAGCCTGCATCTTTCCAGGTGGGTAAAGATGATTCAGTCCTGAAGGGATGAATGAACTCCCTAAAGAAGGCTTTCCCATGATATGACAAACTTTAAAAGATTCCCCCACAGAAGGCCTCCCCCTCCCTGGGGAGCAGAAAGGGGGTGAGTGGGAGGGGGCGGGAGAGGAGGGGAGGGAGAGGGAACTGAGACTGACATGTAAAAGAAGCTTGTTTCTAATTTAAATAAAAAAAAAAATCAAAGAAGGAGGAGGAGGAAAAGGAGAAGATGGAGGAGACGGCTTTTCCATCCCCAGTGAGATACAACGGTAAGCTGTTCCACCTTAGTCTCTCCCCTCATGATGGTTAGTTATACTTTACCCTGCCACATCTTGAGCTTCTGTGTAGTTTAGCCACTTTATTACAAAGATTCAAGGCCCTGCAAAATTCACATAAACTCAGAGGCTTCCCCAGGTCTCTGGAAGTCTGGGACAGAGGCTCAAATCAGGGTTTTGAAAACCAGCCGCCAACACGAGGTCACAGGTTCCTCCAGCCCCACTGTCACCTTCCTCCCCCACATTAAGCTTTCACTATTTCGCAGTGAGTGAGTGGGGTCGGCCTCGGAAATCCCACCTCCCAAGACACTTTGCAAACTTCGGAGCCCCAAGACCACCTTGAAGTTTGTTAATTCGGTAGAAAAACTCAAAGAATCCATTAAAAGCTACTTTCAGCTGGTTCGTGTTGCAAATAAAAATACAGACCAAAATGAAACAAGGGAAAGCAACATAGAGCAAGGTCTGGGGGAAGCTCCAAAGTGACGTAAGCAAACAGAGCTTACCTCTCAAAACATGGTTACAGTACCTTGCACATATGTACAAAATTGTCCCCAAAACGATGTTAACTTCAACCAAATGCCTTTTCAGTAACAGTATGATTTAATACCATAATTAAAGTTACTGATTTTTAAAGTCATTAAACAATATAAAATAAATGACAGAAATTATTTTTTTTTACAAAAAATGACTTAACTCTAAAAATTGGGTGTGACAATATATATGGAGTATTGCCACCAGGAAAGCTTGTGAGCTGTGTCTAGACTCTGTACTTGGTCATATACATCCAGGCTCATCACGCACACAGCTGACCTTGCTCTCTGACCGCTTCCGAGGTTGATCTGATGCTAAGTGGACCAAGTCCTCCACAGTAAATCACTTTGTTGGCACAGACTGTCATGGTCCAAGGTTGTGCTAAATGAAGACACTCTTAGTCAGCCATATTCCAAGGCTTAGAAATCACCTCCTAAAAGCCCAGGGGAAAGGCCAGGCCTTTCTTTGAGCAATGTTAATCCTTTTCTGTACATCTCAAAAGAAAAAGTTATTCAAGCAATTAAGGATGAGTCTTTCAAAGGGGACCCTCCTGGTTTTAGGGGTGACTTCAGCCAGTTTCTAAAGAATTAAACACATAATTACTGTGTCACAACACTAAGAGAAAACTAATTGTCTTTATTTCTAGAACTATCCATACTGTCTGTGTTCTGTCAGGATAGCACAGTGGCAGGAGGCTCACAGGAATAAGCAGTCACACCACTGAAAAGAAAGCCGGAGAACTACTCAAAAGTCAGGTACATTCTGGTAACAGTTCAGAGGTCCCATGAGAAGGACTGTTTTTCCGTTGCTGTTTTCATTTTGTATTGTTTTTTTTTTTTTGAGACAAGGTTTTATTCTATATATTCTGGAATTCTTTATGTAGCCCAGCTGATGTCAAACCCACAGTGATCCTCTGTGTCAGCTTCCCAAGTGCTGGGATTACAGGCGTAAGCCACTATACCCGGTCAAAGAGATGTACTTTAATCTGTTCTGTGTGGAGCTCCCCCACATAACCAAAGCACCTCCCACTAGGCCCTTCCTTCTATTGGCCCCATCACCTCTCAGCACACTGGCTCCAGAAATATGAATATATGGGGAACACATGCAAACCATACCGAAACCTCAGCATCATGACGAAGATTTTAACAAGCAGCTGGTGTCTTTTAGTCGCTATTTCTCAAAAGGGTTACAAAAGTTCTTCTGCTTCTCCGTGTGTGTGGTGTGTGTGTGTGTGTGTGTGTGTGTGTGTGTGTGTGTGTGTGTGTGTGTGTGTGTGACGTGCGCATGATCATCTCTTGGACTTTTCACTCCTCAGAAAAAAAAGAAGACTTTGCCTGCCACATCTTTGCAGGGCTTAGGTCCCAGGACCCTGGCTAGGAGCGATAAGGAAAAGCTGGGACTATGTGCACTGTGCCCTCTGCTGGAAAAGCCTCAGCACCCATGACGTGTGGTGTGTTTATTTTATGGGGCTGAATAGGGAGGTAGAGTTTTTGCATACAGTGGACCAATGATGTTGGGTTATTACATACAGATAAACAAAGAGATGGGGTTATTCTATGCAGGTGAACAAGGAGACAGGTTTTGTTAATCTCAATAGCTGCAGTCTGTGGGAAAGCAATCTGCAAGCTGTAAACATAGGGGTGCGGTTGAAAGCTGCAGCAGACCATTTCTGCACACTGGCAACATTCACACTCTGACCTGGGAAAGACTTTGCCATCCCTCTGGGCCTCACCTGAAGAAGACTTTGCCAGTCACATGGTGTTAAGACATTAGGATCCTTGACCCCGCTTTGCCCATGGCATGGCAACAATGCACATTCATTCAGGACATCACTGGATCCCTGCAAATTGGCCCATTATTGTTTATTTCTTGCTTATGGTGACTTCAGGTTAAAGGTGAAGAGTGCAAGAGTCTCATAAGAAAGGTCTCATAAGGTCTCTTCAAACAATACCTGGGGCATCAAGTAGCCTGGCACACTGCACCCGAGCCCATAAGGGAAGCACAAAGTGCATTTCACAACATGGCTCATCTTAGAATTTTAACACGGGAAACTTGCTGCTACCAGCTTCAGTGAAGAAATAGCCCTGGAAACGAAGAACTGAGGCTCCATCCCCCACACTAGCAACAAGGAGGTAAAAATGAGATAAATGGCTATATGTTAGAATCACACAAAAGATGAGTGAAAGACTTGTGCCTGATGTCAAGAAAAGCATATCAACAAAGTGCCTTGTTGAACTTGAAGATAATTAAGAAGCTAGAGAGATGTCTCTTCGGGTAAAGACTCATGCCTCCAAGCCTGGTGACCTGAGTTTGATTCCAGGAACTCCCAAGTTATCATCTGACCTTCACTTGGTATGTGACAGTCACTTGCCTTGGTTTGTATGTATACACACACACATACACACACAAAACAAAAATTTAATTTTAAAACAAATTAAAGATAAATATAAATTTGTCTTATACATTTGTACTTGTGTTATACTTTATGGACTTCAATTTGATTTAGTAACAAGTTATATTCCGAAGTTTTTACATACTGAGGTTTGGCATATTTATATACCAAAATATTTTCAAACACACACAAATATACCACACACAATGACTTCTGCGTACCTTATTGCCTAATTTGTAAATTATAGCTAGTTTGAAAGTTCTAAGTATAACAGAACACACTGAAATTTAAACGATAAAGTAAATTATACAAGCCCACTTTGCCTTTAGTTCTTTCCACTGTGTCTCCCCAGAATCCCTAAAAACACATACATGTGACCAGAGTTCAGCAGCAGCAGCAGCTAAAATCCATCAAATTAAATCATTTTAATAGTGGACATTCACAATTACCATAAATGAGATGGATTTTACATGACATGGCTACATTCTAAAAGAGTCTACTCTTTCGTGGTTTTGTTTCCATCTTGTAGAATCCGGGACAGAAGTGACAGCTTCCCTGATTCTGTATGTTGCTAAGCATACACCCACACAAGATTAAGACACTAGCTCTGACTTCCTGCCCCACTGAGTTCCTCCTTTTCTTCCCCGTTCTTGCCCGTCTCCCACCTTCCTCCACTTCCATGAGCATTTCTCTATTCTCCGGCTCATCTTGTCATTCCAGCTGCCTCTGACCACAGACCTTAGCATACCTGTGAGCTTTCTTCTTTCCAGGCTTGAGCAGCCACAGACCAGACCGTTGCCTCCCCTTGCTCCACTCTCCGCCAGCGCTTCCTTCCTGCCTTCCTTCCGAAGGGCAGAGTGACAGCACATGCAGCTGGAGAGTTGGACGCACTGTGCAAAAAAAGACTGGTGCACACAAGACAGAATGCATGCCCTTCTCCCAGCCAATGCCCTCAAAGCATTGCTTCAGACTCAGAAATCCTGATCAGAGATTTTTTGCTGCCACATGTTTGAATTCTGAGACCCAGCCGGCTTTTAAGTCTTGACTCCTATTCCCTTCCCCAGGTCTGTAAAACACCATCTCTACCTCTTGTACCTGGACCTCTCCTCCACTTTATGTCCATTGGTACCCCCTGCTTTCTTGAATTTTCAAGACAATCTGAGCACGCGAGGGGAGGGGCAGACAACTCAATTTCTTATCTTCCTGCTCTACTCTACAATTCTAAAATTATTCCAAAGTTTCTTTAAACATATTTAGTATACTTGTTGCGAAGAGATTTATCCAGACTTACCTCTCTGGATCATCAAAAATGCTTGGAATTTACAGTGTAAATAAACCAAAGGTGTTCACAAAAGAGTCAGGTTCTTCCTCTTCTTCTTCTTCTTCTTCTTCTTCTTCTTCTTCTTCTTCTTCTTCTTCTTCTTCTTCTTCTGCTTCTTCTTCTGCTTCTTCTTCTTCTTCTTCTTCTTCTTCTTCTTCTTCTTCTTCTGCTTCTGCTTCTGCTTCTTCTTCTTCCTCCTCCTCCTCCTTCTTCTCCTCCTCCTCTTCCTTCTCCTTCTTCCTTCTCCTTCTTCCTTTTTCTTCTTCCTTCTTCCTCCCCTTCCTCCTCCTCCATCGTCCTGGAACTCCCTTCTATAAACCAGACTGGCCTCAAACTCAAAGAGACCCATCCCACCTGCCTTTGCCTCTGGAGTGCTAGGATTAAAGTAAGTGCTACCACCGCCTAGTCGGGTGATTTTTTTTTTTTTTTTTTTTTTTTTTTTTTGGTAAAAGATCTTGTTCATGGGGCTGGAGAGATGGCTCAGAGGTTAAGAGCACTGCCTGCTATTCTAGAAATCCTGAGTTCAATTCTCAGCCACCACAGGGTGGCTCACAACTATCTATAATGAGGTCTGTTGCCCTCTTCAGGCCTACAGGAATACATGCAGGGAGAACACTATACATAATAAAGAAATCTTTAAAAAAGAAAATCTTCTGTATAGAAAATATCAGCAGAGTCATCTGACACAAGCAACCTGTGTGCTGGACCGAGTTCGGTGGCGACGGGTTCCGAACACCAAACACCCAGAGCCAGCCCAGGTAGCCCAGAAGTTGTTTCTGGCTCCTGTTTGTCTTCGCTGCTCAGAGTCATCTGATACAAGTGACCTGCGTGCCAGACAGAGTTCGGCAGTGGGATCCAACACACCTAGGCCCCGTGACAACTCTGACTCCAACTGTCAGCTCGGCAGGACCCGGCACGCTCGAACACTGCCGACATCCAGGGAACAGTGACATCTCCATCCACAAGAAGAGAACTGACATCTGAGTATTGGATCTCTTTGCATCTACCAAAAAAGAACCTTGGTCCCACACCCACCAAGAGAACAAGAAACTTTTGCTACACCCACCAGAAGAAAGGATGAGAAGAGGACAAGGTAAAAGCACATTCAACAACAGAAAACCCAATATGACACCACTGGAGACTAAGAACCATACACCAGTAAGATCTGAACATCACGATGCAGATGAACCAGAAGAGAATGACATTAAAAGCATCTTCATGAAAATGATACACAACCTCAAAGAAGACATGAGAATCCCTTAAAGAAATGAAAGAAAAAACTAACCAAAAAATACAAGATATCAACAAATCTCTCAAAGAAACAGTTCAAGACCTAAAAACTGAAATAGAGACAATAAAGAAGGCACAATCTGAGGGAATGCTGGAAATAGAAAAGCTGGGTAAATGATCAGGAACTACAGATGTAAGCATAACCAACAGAATACAAGAGATGGAAGAGAGAATCTCAGGAGTTGAAAGCACACTAGTGGAAATAGATTCATCAACCAAAGAAAATCTTAAGTCCAACAAATCCCTACCACAAAATATCCAGGAAATATGGGATACTGTGAAAAGACCAAACTTAAGAATAATAGGCATAGAAGAAGGTAAAGAAATCCAACTCAAAGGTGCAGAAAACATATTCAACAAAATCATAGAAGAAAACTTTCCCAACCTAAAGAAAGACATGCCAATGAAAATACAAGAAGCCTACAAAACACCAAATAGACTGAACCAAAAAAAAAAAAGGTCACCTCACCACATAATAATCAAAACACCAAACATACACAACAAAGAGAAAATATTAAGAGCAGCAAAGGAAAAAGGTCAAGTAACCTATAAAGGCAAACCTATCAGAATCACACCTGACTTTTCCTTGGAAACTATGAAAGCCAGAAGGTCCTGGATATTCTACCTACACTAACAGACCATGGATGCCAGCCCAGACTACGATACCCAGCAAAGCTTTCAATCATTATAGATGTAGAAAGCAAAATATTCCAAGACAAAACCAGATTCAAACAATACATATCCACCAGTCCAGCCCTACAGAAAGTACTGGAAGGAAAACTTCAACCCAAGGAAGTTAACTACAACCAGAAAACCATAGGCAATAGATAATCCCAACTTACCAACAGTCAAAAGCAAAAAGGGATAGAATCCCACACATAATCTCTCCACCATCACTAAATCAAAATTAAACAAGAATGAACAATAATCATTGGTCATTAATATCCATCAACATTAATGGTCTTAACTCCCCTATAAAAAAGACTCGGATCAGCAGAATGGCTAAGAAGACAGAATCCTTCCTTCTGCTGCATACAAGAAACTCACCTCAACCTCAAAGACAGATGGTACCTAAGAATTAAAGGTTGGGGAAAGATCTTCCAATCAAATGGACCCAAGAAACAAGTAGGGGCAGCAATCCTAATAACCAATAAATTGGACTTTAAACTAAAATCAGTCAAAAGAGATGAAGAAGGTCATTTCCTACTCATCAAAGGAGAAATCCATCAGGATGAAGTCTCCATTCTGAACATTTATGCCTCAAATACAAAGGCATCCACGTTTGTAAAAGAAAACATTACTAAAACTCAAATCACACATAAAACCTCACACACTTATAGTGGGAGATTTCAACACCCCACTCTCACCACTGGACAGGAACACCAGACAGAAACTTAACAAAGAAACAAAAGAACTAATAGAAGTTATGGTGCAATTGGACTTAACAGATATCTATAGAACATTCCACCCAAATACAAAACAATTTACCTTCTCAGCGCCACATGGAATTTTCTCTAAAATCAACCACATACTTGGCAACATAGCAAACCTCAAAAAGTACAAAAAAATTGAAATTGAAATAACCCCCTGTGTCTTATCAGACCACATGCTTTAAAATTAGAATTCAACAACAACACGAACTACAGAAAACCTACAAACTCATGGAAATTAAGTAACACCAATTGCACAATTCATGGGTCTAGGAAGAAATAAAACAAGAAATTAAATATTTCCTAGAATTCAATGAGAATGCAGACACAACATATCCAACCCTATGGGATACTCTGAAAGCAGTGCTAAGAGGAAAGTTCATAGCCCTAAATGCCCACATGAAGAAACAGGAGAATAATCACACTAGAGAATTAACAGCATAACTGAAAGCTTTAGAAAACAAACAAGCCAACACACCCCAGAGGAGCAGACACCAGGAAATAATCAAATTGAGGGCTGAAATCAATAAAATGGAAAGTAGGAGAACAATACAAAGAACCAATATAACAAAAAGTTGGTTCTTTGAGAAAATCAACAAGATAGACAAACCTTTATCCAAACTTACCAAACAACAATGAGTGAACATGCAAATTAATAAAATCAGGAATGAAAAGGGGGACATAACAACAGACACAGGGGAAATCCAGAGAATCATCAGGTCATACTTTGAAAACCTATATTCCTCAAAATTTGAAAATCTAAAGGAAATGGACAATTTTCTGGACAGATTTCATTTACCAAAATTAAATCAAGAACAGATAAGCAACTTAAATAGACCTATAACCTCTAATGAAATTGAAGCAGTCATTAGAAGTCTCCCTACCAAAAAAAGCCCAGATGGCTTCATTGCAAAATTTTACCAGAAATTCAAGGAACAGCTAATACCAATTCTCCTCAAAGTATTCCACACAATAGAAGCAGAAGGGTCATTGCCAAACTCTTTTTATGAGGCTTCAATAACCTTGATACCCAAGCCACACAAAGACACAACTAAGAAAGAAAACTACGTAACAATATCCCTCATTAACATTGATGCAAAAATTCTCAGTGAAATATTGGCAAATCGAATCTAAGAACACATCAGAGAAATCATCCATCCCGATCAAGTAGGCTTCATCCCAAGGATGCAAGGATGGTTCAACATACAAAAATCTATCAATGTAATCCACCATATAAACAGATTGAGGAAAAATTGCATGTTCATCTCACTAGATTCTGAAAAAGCCTTTGACAAAATCCAACACCCCTTCATGATAAAGGTCCTGGAGAAATCAGGGATAACAGGAACATACCTCAACATAATAAAAGCAATATACAGCAAGCCAACAGCCAACATCAAATTAAATGGTGGGAAACTCAATGCAATTCCTCTAAAATCAGGAACAAGACAAGGCTGTCCACTCTCTCCATACCTCTTCAGTATTGTCCTTGAAGTTCTACTTAGAGCAATAAGACAATAAAAGGAGATCAAGGGAATACAAATCAGAAAGGAAGAAGTCAAACTCTCACTATTTGCAGATGATATGATAGTCTACATGTGACCCTAAAAACTCAACCAGGGAACTCCTACAGCTGATAAACACCTTCAGCAAAGTGGCAGGATACAAGATTAACTCAAAAAAATCTGTAGCCCTACTATATACGGATGGCACATTGGTGAAGAAAGAAATGAGAGAAGCATGACCCTTTACAATTGCCACAAACAACATAAAATACCTTGGAATAACACTAACCAAAAAAGTGAAAGACCTGTACCGTAAGAATTTTGAGTCTCTAAAGAAAGAAATTAAAGAAGACACCAGAAAATGGAAAGATCTCCCATGCTCTTGGATAGGCAGGATCAACATAGTAAAAATGGCAATCTTGCCAAAAGCAATCTACAGATTCAATGCAATCCCCATCAAAATCCCAACACAATTCTTCACTAACCTTGAAAGAACAATTCTCAACTTTATATGGAGAAAGAAAAGACGCAGGATAGCCAAAACAACCCTGTACAATAGAGGAACTGCTGGAGGCATCACCATCCCTAACTTTAAGCTCTATTACAGAGCTATAGTTCTGAAAACAGCTTGGTATTGGCACAAAAATGGACAGGTAGACCAATGGAATAGAGTTGAAAACCGTGATATTAACCCACACATGTACGAACACCTGATTTTTGACAAACAATCCAAATATATATGCTGGAACAAAGAGAACATCTTCAACAAATGATGCTGGCATAACTGGATGCAAACATGTAGAAGACTAAAGATAGACCCAAGCCTTTCGCCCTGCACAAAACTTAAGTCAAAATGGATCAAAGACCTCAACATAAACCCAGCCACAGTGAACCTACTAGAAGATAAAGTGGGAAATACCCTTGAATTAATCGGTACAGGATACTACTTCCTGAACATAATACCAGTATCACAGACACTGAGATCAACAATTAATAAATGGGACCTCCTGAAAGTGAGAAGCTTCTGTAAGGCAAAGGACATATTCAGCAAGACAAAACGACAGCCCACAGACTGGGAAAAGATATTCACCAACCCCAAATCTAACAGAGGGCTGATCTCCAAAATATACAAAAAACTCAAGAAGCTAGTCTCCAAAACACCAAATTAAATCCAATTAAAAAGTGGGGTATAGAACTAAATAGATAATTCTCAATAGAGGAATCTAAAATGGCTGAAAGACACATAAGAAAGTGTTCAATATCCTTAGCCATCAGGGAAATTCGAATCAAAACGACTCTGAGATATCATCTTACTCCTGTCAGAATGGCTAAAATCAAAAATACCAATGGCAGTTTATGCTGGAGAGGATGTGGAGAAAGAGGAACACTCCTCCACTGCTGGTGGGAGTGCCAACTTGTACAGACTCTGTGGAAATCAGTATGGCGACTCCTCAAGAAAATGGGAATGAGTCTACCACAAGATCCAGCAATTCCACTCCTAGACATATACCCAAAAGAAGCACATTCATATAACAAGGACATCTGTTCAACCATGTTCATAGCAGCATTATTTGTAATAGCCAGAAACTGGAAGCAGCCTAGATGCCCCTCAACCGAAGAATGGATAGAGAAAATGTGGTACATTTACACAATGGAGTACTACTCAGCAGAAAAAAAACAATGGAATCTTGAAATTTGAAGGAAAATGGATGGAACTAGAAGAAACCATTCTGAGCGAGGTAACCCAATCTCAAAAAGACAAGCATGATATGTACTCACTCATATGTGGACCTGCTTTATGATCCATAGTAGTGACATGCTTTATCAGAACTGTTTTTAATGTTGCTCAGAATGGTTTCCTTCCAGATGATGACTGAGAAGCTAATTTAAAAAAAAAAATGGTGCCAGGTACCACAAGAGTAACAGAACTGTGCTGTTTTCTGGAAGTTTGTTTTTTACTTTTTTTGTTTGTTTGTTTGTTTTTAATGGAGTGTGCTGGATGTCTCTACAATTTTGTTCAAATGACTGCAGAACCTGGAAAAGCTGTTGCTGCTATTGATGCATAACATACTGCTATTATTGGTCTTTTTACACACACACACACACACACACACACACACACACACACACACACACACATATACATATATATATATGTAATTTGAATTTTTGGAAACTTTAGCTGTGCTGTCAACTTTGGAAAAAAGTATCCCAGTTTACCGTGTTGAGTTGGAATTGTACAGAAATTAACAGCCATATTGGTCTAGAAATGTTGAACTTAATTTTTTTCCATTTGTACAGGGGTAACGCACTGTATTAAATATGTAAGGTCTTAAAAAAAAGAAGGGATTTTGAGAGCCCATCCCATGTGAAGGGATACTCTCTTGGCCTGGACACATGGGGAAGGACCTAGGCCTGGCCCAGGATGATGTGGTAGACTTTGGGGAGCCCCTTTTGAGGGCCTTACCTGCCTGGGGAGTGGAGGGGGGATGGCTAGGGGCAGGTGGGATGTTGGGGGGGAGGGGAGGCAGAGGGAGAAGGGATTGACATGTGAAACAAGCTTGTTCCTAATTTGACCTAATAAAAGAATAAAAAAATAAAAAAATAAAAAAAAAATCTTCTCTCTAAAGAATAAGAAAATAAAGAACTACAGACAAATATCCCTCATAAACATTTAAAAAAATATATCAGCAACTGCCAAGCATAATCCTAGCACTAAAGACACAGACGTCAGTAGATCTCTGTGAGTTTGAGGTCATCCTAGTCTACATAGCAAGTTCCAGGCTAGTCTAAAGGGAACATTGAAAGAGGTGTCCAAGCAGAAAGAGTTATCCTTACAGAACATATATGCATTTACTACGCATACACTCAACACACACAGAGAGACACAAAGAGATAATCAGTCTCACTGAAAATAGGAGACATGAAAATCAAAAGCATTTAAATGGCAAAAATAATAAAGTCTGATGACACCATGTATTTGAGAGGATAAGAATTAATTGGCTACATCATGAAACCCTGTCTCAAAAAAAAAAAAAAGGCAACTAGCACAAACTATAACATCTTTATTTCCTAACCCTGTGCTAATCATAAAACACTAAACACAACATTTAACATTAATAATTTCTATACTTCAAACCTTCAACCATCAATAAAATTAAAGATATAATGAGAACGTATGTTTTAACACATATATCAACAGATTAATAGCAAGTAATATTCATTTATAAAGAGTTCCTATTAATCATCTAATAAGACCAAGAGGAAAAGACAATTTAAAAGAAAATTTTTCAGACATGGCTGAGTGTTTTAGAGGAAAAAGAAACACATTCAATAAATGCATGAAGAACTATTCAATCCCTGGGGCTAAGTAGATGACACACAAAGAGATATTTGGACTCACGAAGAATTAGAGACATGCAAATCAAGAGTATTTAATTGAAAAAAATAATGAAGTCTGATGACACCAAGTATTTGAGAGAATAAGCATTAATTGGATCAATAATATATTGCTGATGGGAGTGTAAATTTGCTGCATTTTTGGAAATAAATTGAAACTACCCTCTGAAGTCAAATATTCACAAATCTAACAACCCAGCAATTCGACTTCCAGTTATAAACCCATATATCCATGTAGTTGGGTTTTTTTTTTTTAACTCTTAATTCTTTGTTCTTTTGGGAGCCTACCACTCAGCTCCCAAATAAATCACACAGGGAGGCTTAGCTTGGATTGTTTCTAGCCAGCTTTTCTGAATTTAAATTGTCTTATTTATCTTTTTGCCTCTAGGCTTTTATCTCTCTCTTACTTCTGTAATCTTACTTTCAGTCTTGCTCTGTGACTGGCTGTGTAGCTGGGTGACTTGAAGGCCCCTTGAGTCCTTCTCATTCTTAGACTGCTCCTCCTATTTATTCTCTCTGCCTGCCAGCCCCACCAATCCTTGTTGGCCATTCAGCTCTTTAGACTAATCAGGTGTTTCAGACAGGCACAGTAATGCAGCTTCTCAGAGTTAAACAAATGCAATATAAAAGAATGTGACATATCTTTACACCACTAAAACAAGCGTTCCACTGCATAAACAAATGTAACAGTCTTAAATTAATATTCCACAACATATCCAAATGAAATTAAACTCATCTGAACCTAGGATGTAGCTAGAAATACACACAACAATGTTTGCAGCACAATGCTCATAATTTTTTTTAAAAAAATTAGGTTTTGAGAGATTGCTCAGGGGTTAAGAACACTTGTTTCTCTTGCAAAGAACCTGAGTTCAGTTTCTGTCACCCTTGTGCAGGCTTAACTCCAGTTCCAGAGGATTCAATGCCCTCTTCTAGCATTTATGGGAATGTATGTATATGTCTATACATGCAGGCAAAACACCCAAACACATAAAATAAGATAAAAATAAATTTTAAAGCACCAGGGTCTGGGTTGTAATGCAGGCAGAAGAATGATTGCTTAGAATGTGAGAAGCCCTGGGCTCAATCTTCAGCAATGGATAGAGCTGAACAATGATAGTGGTACATGTCTGTAATCCAAGTTCAAGGTCATCCTTGGGGACATAGCAAGCTTTAGGCCAGCCTGTGATGCCTGGAACCATGTCTCAATCATAATAATAATTAGTAAATAACAAAAATTACTGGAATCACTGAGCAAGGTGATGTATGCCTTTAATCCCAGCACCTGAGGAGCACAATGTCCTAGTTTAGGGTTACCAATGCTGTGATGAAACACCATGACCAAAGGCTACTTGGAAGGAAAGGGTTTATTTCACTCATATGTCCATATAGCAGTTCATCATCAAAAGCAGTGAGAGCAGGAACTTGAGCAGGGCAGGAACCTTGCTGTGTAGCCCAAGTTGGCCTTAAACTCTCTATCCTCGATTTTTGCTGTCTGGCCAGTGTAAAATAGTATCTCAGAGTTATTTTGAGTTGCATTTCCCTGATGGCTAAGGATGTTGAGCACTTTCTTATGTGCCTTTCAGCCATTTTAGACTCCTCTATTGAGAATTCTCTATTTAGTTCTGCACCCCACTTTTTAATTGGATTGTTTGGTGTTTTGGTGGCTAGCTTCTTGAGTTCTCTGTGTATTTTGGAAATCAGCCCTCTGTCAGATGTGGGGTTGGTGAAAACCTTTTCCCATTCTGTGGGCTGCCATTTTGTCTTGTTGACTGTGTCCTTTGCCTTACAGAAGCTTCTCTGTTTCAGGAGGTCCCATTTATTAATTGTCGATCTCAGTGTCTGTGCTATTGGTATTATGTTCAGGAAGTGGTATCCTGTACCAATTCATTCAAGGGTACTTCCCACTTTCTCTTCTAAGAGATTCAGTATGGCTGGATTTATGTTAAGGTCTTTGATACATTTGGACATAAGTTTTGTGCAGGGCGATAGATATGGATCTATCTGCAATCTTCTACACGTCAGCATCCAGTTATGCCAACAACATTTGTTGAAGATGCTTTCTTTATTCCATTGTATAATTTTAGCTTCTTTGTCAAAAATCAGGTGTTCGTAGGTTTCTGGGTTAAAATCAGGGTTTTCAAATGGGTTCCATTGGTACACCTGTCTATTTTTGTGCCAATACCAAGCTGTTTTCAGAACTATAGCTCTGTAATAGAGCTTGAAGTCAGGGATGGTGATGCCTCCAGATGTTCCTTTATTGTACAGGGTTGTTTTGGCTATCCTGGGTCTTTTGTTTTTCCATGTAAAGTTGAGTATTGTTCTTTCAAGGTCTGTGAAGAATAATTTTGGGATTTTGAATCTGTAGATTGCTTTTGGCAAGATTGCCACTTTTACTATGTTGATCCTACCTATCCAAGAGCATGGGAGATCTTTCCATTTTCTGGTGTCTTCTTTAATTTCCTTCTTTAAAGACTCAAAGTTCTTGTTATACAGGTCTTTCACTTGTTTGGATAGTGTTACCCCAAGACATTTTATGTTGTTTGTGACTATTGTAAAGGTTGATACTTCTCTGATTTCTTTTTCAGCACATTTATCGTCTATATATAATAGAGCTACTGAATTTTTTAGTTAATCTTGTATCCTGCCACTTTGCTGAAGGTGTTTATCAGCTTTAGGAGTTCCCTGGTAGAGTTTTTCAGGTCACTTATGTGAACTATCATATTATCTGCAAATAGTAAAAGTTTGACTTCCTTTGCAATTTGTATCCCCTTGATCTCCTTTGTTGTCTTATTGCTCTAAGTAGAACTTCAAGGATAATATTGAAGAGGTATGGAGAGAGTGGACAGCCTTGTTTTGTTCCTGATTTTAGAGGAATCACATTGAGTTTCTCTCCATTTAGTTTGATGTTGGCTGTTGTTTTGCTGCAGTCTATGCTGGAGAAGATGTGGAGAAAGGGGATCACTCCTCTACTGCTAGTGTGAGTGCCAACTGGTACAGGCACTTTGGAAATCATTATGGTGGTTTCTCAGAAAAATGGGAATCAATCTAGCACAAGATCCAGCAATTCCACTCTTAGACATATACCCAAAAGATGCACATTCATACAACAAGGGCATCTGTTCAACCATGTTCCTAACAGTATTATTTGTAATAACCAGAACCTGGAAGCAACCTAGATGCTCCTCTAAAGAATGGATGGAAAAACTGTGGTACATTTACACAATGGAGTATTACTCAGCAGGGGGAAAAAAACCAATGAAATCTTCAAGTTTGCAGGCAAATGAATGGAACTGAAAGAAACCATCCTGAGTGAGGTAACCCAGTCACCGAAAGACAAGTATGGTATGTACTCACTCTTATATGAATATTATACACAGAACAAAGGACTACCAGCCTATAATCCACACCACCAGAGAAACTGGGAAACAAGGAGGACCCTAAGAGAGAAAACACATGGTTCCTCAAAGAAGGGGAAAGGGACAAGAACACCTGAGAAAATTGGGAGCATGGAAGGGAGAGAGGAGAGAGATAGGAAAAAGAGAAGGGGAGAAGCGGATGGGGGAGGAGAACAAGAGGGATCAGGAAGACTGAGACAGGGGAGGAATAGAAGAGAGCAACAAAAGAGATACCTTAATAGAGGGAGCCAGTATAGGTTTAAAGAGAAATCTGGGCACTAGGTTCAGAGATCCACAAGGATGACCCCAACTAAGAATCTAGGCAGTAGTTTCGAGGCTGCCTTTGACGCCCTTCCCCTATAATGAGATTGATGACTACCTTAATTGCCATTCTAGAACCTTCATCCAGTAGCTGACTGAAGCAGAAGCACGCACCCACAGCTAAGCACTGAGCCATACTCCAGGAATCCAGTTGTAGAGAGGGAGGAGAGATGAGCAAAGGAGCCAAGACCACGCTGGAGAAACCCACAGAAATATTTGGCCTGACCTAGTGAGAGCACCGGGACCCCAGTTATAAAGCTGGGGAACCAGCATTGGACCAAACCAAGCCCTCTGAACGTGGGTGCCAGCTAGGAGGCCTGGGCAGTCTATTGGACCTCTAACAGTGGAGCCAGTGTTTATTCCTAGTGGACAATTGGACTTTGGGAGCCCATTCACTATGGAGGGATACTGTTGCAGCCCAGATACACAGAAGAGGGCCTAGGTCCTTTCCCAAATGATGTGACAGACTTTGATGATCCCCCGGGGAGGGCCTCACTATCCTTGGGGAGTGGGTGGGTTGGGAGGGTTGGTGGGGGGCATGGGAGGATGGGGGGCAAGAGAATGGGGGGATTGATATGTAAAATATGATTGTTTCTAAAATAAAAATTAAAAAAAAAACTCTCTATCCTCTTGCCTAAGACTCCCCAGTGCTGGGATTACAAACTTGAGCCATCCACACTTGTCTGATAAAAGTAATATAAACAGCCGGGCGTTGGTGGCGTACACCTTTAATCCCAGCACTCGGGAGGCAGAGGCAGGTGGATCTCTATGAGTTCGAGACAAGCCTGGTCTACAAGAGCTAGTTCTAGGACAGCCTCTACAGCCACAGAGAAACCCTGTCTTGAAAACACCAAAAATAAAAAAAGGTAATATAAACAATGTAACGATAAATAGAAATTGAGATAAAAGCAATGCCTGTGGGTCAAAAGGTAGAGTGATGGGAGTGGGGCATTGGGCAGGTCGAGGTCACTGTGTTGTCTCTTCTGGGTTGACAACTTGACTACGTCTGGAATGAACTAAAACCCAAAATTGGAGGGTCACAACTGTGAAGGATTCTTGCTTAATTTGCAGTAGGAAGATCCACTTCTAATCCAGATCTTTGAGGTGTAAAGACACATCTTTAACCAGATCTTTCGAGCTAGGAAACCCCACCTCTAATCTGGACCATGCCTTCCGCTGAAAACCTACATAAGGACATGTAAGAAGAAATCTCTCTCCTTTTGCCTGCTTGTCTTGCCCTCACTAGCAAATCCATTCTTTCACTGGTATGAAAGCCAACTTCTTTGGGATTACAGCATATACTTAAGACCAATATGAGACATCCAGATACTGAACTGAACAACTACTGGATTCTTGGACCTTCTGTTCATAGGCATCCATTGTTGGATTAGCTGTACCAAGGCTTTTAAGTCATTCTAATAAATCCCTTTCTATTTATATATATATAGAGAGAGTTCATTCTATATGTTCTGTTACTGTAGAGAACCCTGACTAATACAGTCACTAATAGCATTCTAGTTCTTTGGGTTGTGACACGGCTTGTAAGGGAAGGAAGGAAGGAAGGAAGGAAGGAAGGAAGGAAGGAAGGAAGGAAGGAAGGAAGGAAGGAAGGAAGGAAGGAAGGAGGAAGGAAGGAAGGAAGGAAGGAAGGAAGGAAGGAAGGAAGGAAGGAAGGAAGGAAGGAGGAAGGAAGGAAGGAAGGAGGAAGGAAGGAAGGAAGGAAGGAAGGAAGGAGGAAGGAAGGAAGAAAGGAAGGAAGGAAGGAAGGAAGGAGGAAAGAAGTCAGGGAAGGGGGAGGAATAGACTGAAGATTGTTCTATTACACATCTCTAATGTTTTTCCAACCATTAAGAATATCATCTCATCATAAATCATTTCAGGAATCAGTAATATTCATTTCTGTTCCTAGGAGGCACAAGGAATACTACTTCCTCTCTTTGAAGTTAAACTGAACTGTGCAATAGTTCTATCCACAAAATAGAAGCAGAGACATTTTGAGGCTAAAGTCTCTGAGAAGAGCAAGACAGCAATCAACCTATTTTCCAAACTCAATAAATACGTAAAATGTGTAGCATTTGCTATGTTGGTCATCTTTCTGTCACTGTGACAGAATACCTGAGATAATCAAATCCTAAGGAAGAAAAGTTTATTTTGGCTGCAGTTTCAACCAGGAGTCAGTTGACACTGTTGCTTGGGCCTGTGGTGAAAACATCAGGAAGGAAAACATGTGGTAGCCATGGTGACCACAAAGCAAAGGAAGAAATATGAGGGAACCAGGCCAGGACCCCAGCACTTCCTTCAAGGGCAAGCCTCTAATGTCCTAACTTCCTCCTACTATAACTCACTTCTAAATGGTTCCACCCCCTTCTAATAGCATCACAGATTAGCAATGAAGCCTTCAACCCAGAGCCTTTGGATGACACAGAACTGTAGCAGTAGGCTTGATGGCTAAACAAGCATGTTTGTAAGTGATAGAGAAATGTTAGACATGCACTAATGGTAATCCTAGAAGGCAAGGACAGTAGGACTACCATAAGTTTAATGACAGCCTGAACTGCATAGGGAGTTTCAGGCTAGCCAGGAACACAGAGTAAGATCCCATCACAAAAAAAAAAAAAAAAAACTAAAGAGGACAAGGGGAAGAGGCACTATTAGCTGCCTTCGTGGTAAGAAAGTTAGTGCTGGGGTACTAGAGTGGGGCATGCAAAGCACTGTCATTGGAACTCAAAGCTTTTGTTGTATCTACTGCACTTAAGTGCTGAGGAAAGGCATCTTGCCAGCTGTGGTCATGCACACCTGTGATACTAGGGAAGTAGAAGCAAAAGGACCGGCATTTCAAGGGCAGCCTTATCTATATAAGAAGCTTGAGGCCAGTCTTATCTACATAAGACCAGAAACATCAGGAAAACAGTGTCAACACTGTGGCAGCTGCCTGCCTTCAGTAATTTATTATTAAAGAGATGCCCTTATCTGGGTGTGATGGGACATGCCTGTTTTTCCAGCATTTGGGAGGCTTGAACAAAAAGACTGAAAGTCTAAAGATAGCCTAAGCTACATTATAGAGGCCATATCTTAGCACAACAGGGAGGGGGAAAAGGAGGGGAGAAAGGCAGGCAGGATGGAAGGAAGAAGAGAGACAAGAGAAAGGAGAGAAAAGAGAAAAGAAATAAATGCCCTTAAGGAAAGGGGGGACTAGAGAGATGTTTCCGTGGGAAAAGATAGTTACCTCCCTGGGAAGGAGAGAACCAACTCCCACAAGTTGTCCTCTGACTTCCACTCATGTACTAGCCATGTGCAATCCACACACATGCACACAAAATAAGTACAGTAAAATTTTTAAAGAAAACAGATTCCCCAGTTTCTTGTTACCTGCACCTTGACCAGTTGTGGGTCTCTATGCTAATCATCCTCTGCTGTAATCAGAAGTTTCTCTGGTTTGAGAGACTGAGCATTGGGAGATGCATTGATCTGTGGGTATAAGAACAAGTCATCAGAATGGCTAAGATGAAAAACACTGATGACAGCTTATGTTGGAGAGCATGTGGAGTAAGGGGAACACTCCTCCACTGCTTGTGGAAGTGCAAACTGGTACCGTCATTTTGGCAATCAATATGGTGGTTTCTCAGAAAAAAAATGGGAATCAATCCACCTTTAAGACCCAGCTATACCAATCTTGGGCATATACCCAAAGGATGCTCAATCACACCACAAAGGACACTTGCTCAATTATATTCATAGCAGCATTATTTGTAACAGCCAGAACCTGGAAACAACCTAGATGCCCCTTTACTGAAGAATGGATAAGAAAAATGTGGTACATGTACACAACAGAGTATTACTCAGCAATAAAAAACAATGACCTCATGAAATGTGCACTCAAATGGATGGAACTAGAAAAAAATTATCCTGAGTGAGGTAACCCAGACCCAGAAAGACAAATTGGTATGCTCTCACTCATAAGAGGATATTAGAAGTAAGAATCAGATAAAGCTAGAGAAGCTAGATAACAAAGAGGACCCAAAGAGGGATGCATGGATTTCCCTGAGAAGTAGAAACAGAAGAGAGCTCCTGGGTAAATTGGGACGGGTGGGGGGATGGGAGATGGGAACTTGAGGGAGCTGGTTGGGTGGGCTGGGTACAGGAGGCAGATTGGGGGCAGGAAAGAGGGCTAGGGAGAAACCTGGCACCAGAAAAACTCCCAGGAATCCACAAGAATGACCCCAACTAAGACCCCCTATCAATAGTGGAGAGGGTGTCTGAACTAGCCATATACTGTAATCAGATTGGCGACTACCCTAATTGTCATCACAGAACCTTTATCCAGTAACTGATGGAAGCAGGTGTAAAAGATCCACAGCCAAACGCTGGGTCAAGCTCTGGGAGTCTTCCTGGAGAACAGGAGGAGGGACTGTATGAGCCAGGGGGGTCAAGATCATGACAGAGGAACACACAGAGAAGCTGACCTCAGCTCATGGGAGAACATGAACTCTGAACCAACAGTTAAGGATCCAGCATGGGACTGACCTAAGCCCTTTACATATATGTGACAGTTATGTGTCTTGGTCTGTTTGTAAGGCTACTAGCAGTGAGATCAGGACCTGTCCCTGGCACATAGCTGGCTTTTGGGAACCTATTACCCATGCTGGATTACTTTGCCCAGCCTCTATACAGGGGGAGGAGCTCAGTCCTACCTCAATTTGGTGTGCCATGCTTTGTTCAAGTCCATGGGAGAGCTCTCTCTTTCTGAATGGAGACAGAGGAGGAGTAGGTAGATGGGGGGTAGGGGACAGCAGGAGAGGATGGAAGGGAAACTGTGGTTGATATGTAAATTAAAGGGGAAAAAAGAAAAATAAATAAAATCCCAAACTTCAGTGAAATAAAAGAAAAGAATACATCATCAGAAGTAGATTAAAACTATGTCCAGCAACACAAATAGACAGGTTAAAGCAGAAGGGAAAAGCTCAAAAGGCCTCACCCCTACACAATGAACAACAGACAACTAAGGAATGCTGAAAGTGGAAGAAATCTTCTTTCCCAGAGAAAAGCACACCAATTGGTTATCCAATACAGAATGGAAAGTCCTAAGGACATGTACATACAAGTAATATTATATAGACTGAGCAGCTTGTACTTATACATTTAGGAATATATGTATATATGTGTGTGTGTATATACATATATACATATATACATATATACATATGTACATATATATATATATGCAGCATTAACAACAACAAAAAGCAGCAATGAATTTGAGAGGATGGGAGAGGGGGTAAATGATGTCATCAAAATCTCAAAATAATAATAACTGATTTAAAAATAAAGAAAGAGAAAAACCTATGCCCATTTAGCAGAATAGTGGTAGGGTCTCCTATAGAATCATGTGGCAAGTATGAGTTTCACTTTGTGAAACAGGCCTTAAATACAATCAGAAATTATTGGTTACTCTTATAACGTTCATGCCACTATTGCAACAGTGAGGTGATTTGCTTGATTGCATTCATGGATGTTGGTAGCATTATTCCCCAGAACTTGGGTACTGGGTTGAATAAAAGGGGGAAGCTAGCAGAGCTAGTGCATACATTGATTCATTTCTCTCTTATTTCAACTGTGGATGTCATGTGACTAGCTGTTTCAATTTCCTGCCTTGTCTTCCCCACAGTGATGAACCACAACCTGGAATTTTGAGCTAAAACTTTTCTCCCCTAAGTTGGTTTGTTGTTGTTGTTGTTAGAGTATCTTATTACAAAAAAGAAATGAAATTGAGAGCCTTTGTGAATCTAGTCAATTTCATGAACTTCCTGAATCTAGTAAGTTATGTTTACTTCTAGAGTCTTATCAGGCTACTTCCTCCCTCCAGGAAAAAAAATTCTTCAATTCAGAGAAAATATGTACAGAACAGTGAAAAACACAGATGCAATTTAAGGTATGGGATGGGGATGGAGAAATAGCTTAGTGTTTAGGAGCATGTGCTGCTCTTCCAGAGGACTAAAGTTTGATTCCCAGCACTCAGGTCAGGTGGCTCATGGGGCCTGTAACTTCAGTTCCAAGGAATCCAATGCCTCTAGCCTCTGTGGCACCAGCTGGGGACCAAGCATCCTACACACAAGCCTGTAGTAGACATTCCACATCCAAAGCATACTATTTTGTTTCTCAATGTCAGGAATCAGAATTCTGGGCTACAGCAAACCACTGGCCACATCCAGGCCATCTGCCAGTATTATGGATTGTCAGAAGGGTATCAGGAAGGATCATCCATTTGTTTCCCAGCATCTGGGTCTCTGTCTCCCTCCAAGACTAGGCAGCACAGGAGAGATTTCTTCAAAGGAAGAAAATCATAATATTTTGCAAGCATCTGCATACATTCTCATTTTGGTCTTTACCCCTTGAGGTAGAGTTTGTTATAAATGTTTGGTGTGAATCCTGAGATTCAGAGAGATGAAATAATAGGAGAAATAAGCTATTTTCTCCAGGTGATAGAACAGTTAGGTAGAAAATCTAAACAATAGCTGCAGATCAATTGTCAGAATGAATGAAAGAACATTTTATTGAACACAAAGCTAACACGGAAATCAGTTGTATCTAAATAGTATGAGACCCTGGATTTGAGCTAAGTCTTCAGGCTTGCAGGAAGTTGTTTTTTACATTATAACTTGCTGCTGTCAGAATAAGCATTTCTCGTGGAATCTAAGACATGTTGATGAACAACTGCGTATCATGAATTAATAAAAAGACCCAGAGACTGATATTGGGGTTGAAGCTGAAGATCAGAAAAGCAAATGAGCAGGCTACTAGGATCAGGCTGTATGGACTGATCCTGTCTCCACCAGCTTTCACCAAGCCTGACTGTAACCTCTCCTCCCGTGGCTGGAGAACGAATGCCTCTTGCTGATTACTGAAGATCCTGCTTCTATCTTTTATACCCCTTTAGTGCTGGGATTAAAGGCATGTGATCTGTTACTCTTTTAAACTGATTCAATCTCGTGTATCCCTGGGTGACCTTGAACTCAGAGAGATTCGTCTATCTCTTAATCCTGAGTACTAGGATTAAAGGTGTGTACCACCACCTCCTAGCTTCTGGCTGCTGGTATTAAAGGTGTGTGTCACCACTGCCTGATCTCTATAGCCAGAGGCTGACTTTGCTTTTCTGAATACTCAGGCAAGCTTTAATAAGTCATAAATAATATATCACTATACAACTGTACTGTGCAGGATAAATCACAAGCAACAATATGTCACTGAATGAACATGAA